>NC_134312.1:149811810-149879800 GCF_964195595.1 Calonectris borealis
GGTTTAAAAAGAAGAAGAAAAATAAATCTATATAATGTAAGAACTAAATATAATAAAGAGTTCCAATTAATTGTTGCTGAAATTTATTTGCTGCAAGATGAAGAAACTGTGAGGCAATTACAACAATGGATAGTATAAAAGAAAAAATGAGTGACAAGAAAAAGATAAGGTCAGAAGGTTCAAATATTGTTGCTGTTAAGTAGCCACAAATTCAGCTGCTTTATATGAAACTTCTGTGACCTGACTGGGTCTAAAAATTTGGGTTGCAAGACTCACAAGAAAAAAAAATTTCATGAGGTTATTTTCCTATTTATCACTTTAATTATTCTAAGGAATACGCTGGGGAAAATTTTCTTCATTGTATCATTTCTGCTTTAACCCAAACAAAAAAGGAAGAAAGAAGGAAAGATGGATTCTGAACTAACAACCAGAAGTTAACTAAGCATTTTTCACTTTCATATTTTCCCCAGAGACTTGTTTCTGGAAAAATATTACTATCTTACTAGAACACTGTCTTTGTCTCTATATATAAACATTTTTATTGGAAACTTATATGTATTTCCTAGTTTGTATAAACAAGTATCCAATGAAAGCTGGTAGCAGTGGGAAATATTTCTTTAAATACTGTTACAAAAACAGAGCTGGCTGATCTCTTTATGTTTGTAATATTTCCTTGCAGATGTAGCACACCCTCCCATATGCAGAAAACCCATTTATACATTCCTAAGAATGCTTTGGATTAATGAGGTTGTAACTGGAACCGGTTTTACAAAAGGTGTCAGGCGAGGAAACGAAGCAGCAACATCTCTATGGCAGAAGGAGGTTTGCTGGAATGTGGCTGCAGACTGTTGGAAGTTCATTTGGCACCAACCACATGAGTAAACTCCTCACACAAGGATTCCCTTAGGGAGAGAAAAACAGACATCACATCATGTAACCAACAATTTAACTTTGTTTTACTAGTATCTTCCATTTGCACCTGTTCATCAGGCCTAGCGTTTGAGAAATGAATTTGTAGGCACAGCATCCTACCCTGCCTTTTCACAAAGTCCTCAGATATAAGGGTGGATCATGACTATGACTACTGTGGCCGACAGGATTTCAAGAGGATTCTCTGAAAAGCTAACTTCACACATGAGACTTCAGTCTGATTTGCCTGAGGATGTACTCCTCTCTTTTTAAATAATGAGTTCTTATTTCCAAGATCAACACAACAGAAGAGCGAGAAGAGCAGTGAGAACTGGATGTGGTCAAGGTTAGGCAAGCTGTACAGTGTAAATAACAAGCAAACAGTAGCAAGTGTTGCATCTAAAAGAAAGTGATTCAATTTGATACAGGTTCATTTAAACTTATGAAATGGCAAGATGTTCTTCTATCTTAATCTGTTCACAGAATCACAGATCACAAAATGGTTGAGGTTGAACAGGACCTCTTGAGATCGTCTAGTCCACCTTCTCTGCTCAGACCAGGACTAACTAGAGCAGGTTGTTCAGGTCCGTGTCCAGTTGGGTTTTGGTTATCTCCAGGGATGGAGTTTTCACCTCTCTGGGCAACCTGTCCCAGCGTTCAGCTATCCTCACAGTTAAAACATTTTACTTATGTAATTTCCTAAATCTCAATTTATGCCCACTGCCTCTTTTATTGTCACTGAGCGCAAATGAGAAAAGCCTGACTCTATTGTCTTTACTTCCCCCATCAGGTATTTATACACACGGATAAGATCCCCCGAGCCTTCTCTTCTCCAGGCTGAACAGTCCCAGCTCTCTCAGCCTCTCCTCGTATGAAAGATGCTCCACTCCCTTAATTATCTTTGTGGTCCTTCTCTGGATTCTCTCCAGTATGTTTGTCTTTGTTGTATTGGTGAGTGCAGAGCTGGACCCAGATTTGTCTCTCCAGGGCTGAGCAGAAAGGAAAGGTCACTTCCCTTGACCTGCTGGCGATGCTTTTCCTTATGCAGCCCAGGAGGCCGTTGGCCACCTTTGCTGCAAGGGCACACTATGGGCTCATATTCAACCTGATGTCCAACAGGACCCCCCAGGTCTTTTTTGCAAAACTGCTTTCCAGCCAGTTGGCCCCCAGCATGTACTGGGGCATAGTGTTAGATGCAGGACTTGTAATTTCCCTTTGCTGTACTTCATGAAGGTCTTGTCAGCCCATTTCTCCAGCCTGCTGAATGGCAACACAGGCATGTGGTGTATGAACCACTCCTCAACTTTGCTGAGGGTGCACTCTGTCCTAATCCAGGTCAGTAATGAAGATGTTACCCAGTATTGGTCTCACTATCCTCACAACCTCTTGAGTACCCTGCTATTGACTGACCTCCAAATGGACTTCATGAGGCTGATCACAACCCTTTGAACTCAGCAGTTCAGTCAGTTTTCAACACACCTCACTGTTTATCTAGTCTGTATTTCATCAGCTTGTCAGTGAGGATATTATGGGAGACAGAGTCAAAAGCCTTGCTAAAGTCAAGGTGAACAACATCCACTGCTCTCCCCTGTGTGTTGCCTGTGTCAGAAGTCTTTTAGGAGTGACAACTCACTCAAAATCCAAGCACAGGACTTTGTAAATGGCAAATACGTATGCCTTTCATATCAAACACAGCTACAGAGGCACACCTTATTTATTCACATGAACTTACTGTGCTGCTTTGGGGAATTTTGGATGTGCCTGTGTCCAACTGGATGGAACTTACCTGAAATATTTTAATTTTTTTTTTTTTCCTGAACATGGGAAGACCACTTTAGGTGGAGGTAATTACATGAGCTGGTTGGACTCTGCTGGATTATGATGGTCTGGGGATTTCCTTGTGAGTTAAATCCTACAGTTGCTGTTAATCATTTCACTCAAGTGGGACATGGTTAGTTCACAGCCTGTTTTTGACAGTGCCAGTGAACATCCATCCATGTGAAACTTCCAGAATTCACAGATGTTTCCATTATTCCCTGGCAGTCATCCAAATGCCTGACCACATCAGATGTAGTAGGCTAACGTGTCATAGGGAACCAAATTCACCAAAATATTCATGGAAATTCTTTTTTATTAATAGTATCATTATTTTTTGACAAGAGCTACATGAAAGACGTAGTATCCTCTGCCACACAAAGGAAAACAGCATGTGGTGTATGGGATATAGGAATACCAAAGGGTATGATTTCCAACTGATTGTGGTTGCTCACTGCTTATTGTAATATTCTAGAAACGTGGTCTGGTAAAGCATTTCTGATTATCTACATTTGCTGGAGATAAAGGAATGTGTTTTGATCACTTGAGCATTCAGACAAGTCCATTAGTTATCTGTAAATCAATATATTGATTTTTTGATTGCTTGTTTATAAGAGTGTAAAGGAATTGTTTACAGGCTGCTCATTCAAGTTCATACCCTTATATGAATTATCCCTTGTGGTCAGCAGCCAGTGATTTTCAGTAACAAAAGACTTTGTTGGGAGAAGTACGCACTGTACATTGCCTTGAGGCACTAAAACATTTGAAACACTTGTTTTGGAAATCAGAAGTAACAAACCTTGAGCTGTTTGCTTTCAGCAACCAACCTGCTTGATTATGTCAAGCTAATTATGATTCTGTGAACCACTTGTAGATATATTTATGAATAACATCCACGGGATCTGATATGTGTTTTTATAGCATCTTGAAAACCTTTGCCTTTGCCTGCTATTGCATCTGTGTTAAAAAGAAATATTTTTCTTTCAGACAAATGGATCCGACTTGGGCCCAAATGTTCTAAACATCAATAAAGCTAATCAGGGTTAATACTGAAATGAGTATTAAACTGAAGATTAAGCTGAGAAAACAAACTGAGAAGCAGGTTGTTCTTTTTCCTCAATTGCAAACTGAAACTGAAGAAGCTTATCATAATCAAGTGACGAGTTGAACTTAGCACTTACAGTGTCTAGCCTTATGAGCAAATAGTGATATTTATTGATGGTATTAATGTTTTTAAATAGGCTTAGACCTTTTATAATACAACCGACATTTCATTTTATGGAACATGGAATGTAGAGGCTGTAAAGTCATGATTAATATTGCTAACAGTAATAAGAGGAAGTCTAATAGTCATTTTTGCTCATATTTGCTTATATTATGTGAATGCCTTCAGTGTCTGAAGAAATTCTATAGGGATACAATTTTCCCCAGGTTTGGAAATTGATTGACTTCTGAAAACATTGCACAGAAGGACACAAAAGAGTTCAGGTTATTTACTTTAACTGTTAGCTGACCAAAGGCTGTGATAGTCACTTAGAGATATGTACCCTAGCTGCGCAGTTAGCTGTATTATTTAATCCTTCCTAGCATGTGCTGCTGTGCAGTGGGGGATTTGAATGTGTCCAGCATCTCGGTTCTGCAGAAGAAGATGTTAATCATCTGAAGACTTCTGAAAGAATATCACAAGGTCAGAATAAAACTGAAATAAAGTTTTGAGCAAATGAAAGAAAGCAGAACAGAAAAGAAGCTCTACCCTTGCCTAGCTTTGTGAAAGCCACTGCCAGTTTTTGACTGTTGCAACTGAAGAGTACAGTAAGAGTTCTTTAAGTGACTTGCCCAGATCACCATTTAAGAATTTCATCCATCTATATGAATAAACAAAATTTGTGAAATACTGAAGATTATCCTATAGTAGAATGGTACAAAAAGAAAAAGGTAATAGGACTATGAAAAGGACTGTTACCACCTAACCTTCAGGCTAACCTGAAGAAAGCCAATTGTCAGCTCATCTATGCATCAGTGATCTCCACTCTACTTTTTGTTGTCATGTTTCCATTTTCTGGTTAAGGAAATCTCAAACCCATGACAAAAAAATATACCCAGAATCACATACAAGATTACAGGTTATAGACTGTACTCTCAACTGACTGAAGTAACAGTGCTTACATTTCAAGACATACCAAAATTTTTTCTCTTACTAACTTTTGTTTATTTATGTGATTACAATGAGTGCAGGTAGCATTTGAGAAGAAAGCCAGAAAGGATAGGGAATTGCTTACTTCTGAGCATTTTAAGAATTATAAAATAAGGAAAAAAAGGTAAGATTCTTTTCCTTTGCAGTATAATTGAGCAATTTTTTGTCTGTTGAAATGGTTAAAAATTGTCTAGAATATCAGATACATGTGCAGTATCTTGCTGTAAAACCATTCCTCCTCTTCTTGAGTGTAAGATAATGAAAGCCTGTTTGACATACAGGAACCGCTGTGAAACAGTGGCAACTCACTTCAAAGAATATAAAGAAAACTCTAATTCTTGGATTACCTGCTTCTGTGGCTGTTTTTCAAAATGGAATAATAATCAGGGAACATCACTAGAGATGCAGTACTTTTTGATTTCTTGGCTAGTGGTTCAGCTCTGTCAGTAATATCTGTACCCTGTTCTATGCTTTCAACAAGGATTGTAGTTGTTCTTTTTAAAGCAGGAGAAAACAGTTCTCAAATTTATTCTGATGTTTAAAAACTCCCTAGGGCACAGGCTACCCTCTCAATGCATGAGACTGCAACTCCTATTAGTACTAACGGGACTCGAAGAAAATGTGTGCAGAGAGTTCACAATCCTGAAAGACTAGAGTCAACCAGATATTTGCCATCGCTTCTGTGTACACAGGATAAAGCTCATGTACATCATAAATAAAGTGACATGTTTTAACTTGGTTTCTTAGCGCCTTCATATTAGTGAATATCTATCATTAAAAAGCTTTTCAGGTAGATAATGATCTCATCCTCTGCCTTTTAACCATAGAATTTTTAATTGTTTAGTTGAGAAAGAAAGCATCTGGTATGGTAAGAATCTCATAGCAGTTCTTCAAGGACAAAATATTTATTAAAAAGACAGAAATATCTCCTCCATGGAGTCACTGTCTATCTCTTTGGTCTACTGAGGTGCTATGCATTTCACATACTGAGCTCCCACGGTTTGCTTTTTTTTTCAGTGATCCAGATAGTACTTCTTAACAGGGCTATGCATTTTTACATCTGCAAAAATAAAAATGGTGTTTGGATGAACCCACATATTATATTTATCTATTGACATATGGATACTTACTTTGAAAACTTGACTTCTGGGCATGGATAAGGGTGTCTTTGCAATATTCCTCTGAGGGAGAGAAATACAATTAGATCTGTTTTACAGAGATGAAGGAAAGAGATTAAGGGCTAAACTTAGAAAGGTACCTAAGGACTATTCACAAAAGGTAACTGTAGTCAAACATTTCCAGAGCATGATTCACAGTGCTTGAAGATAGGCTTTGAATCAACCCCTGTAGCTTTTCTCTCTTTCTTTCTCTCTGTGGAGTATATGGGGATCCTGGGATGATTACTCCCCCTAGGCTAAAGTTTGCATTTGAGAATAGGCAGTGCAAACCTGAGTGTTTCAACCATGTCTTTTCAATTGCCTATTCCCTGTGCTGGCTTCCAAAGCCTTAGCCTGCATTTTGACTCTCTGTGCAATGCAGAGGAGCCTGGGGGAAGGAACAACCAAAATCAGGACTCTGCTTAGGGAGTCACTCAGAGCTATCAAGAGGAAAAGGATGTGCCTTGAACTAACACTCATTCGAGGATATGCTTGCTTTATTCACCTCTAGCAGGAGGTCTAAGGAGCAAAATTGGAACTGCAAAACAAAGCAGAAAACAAGTGCTTACACCAATGTACTTAGTTGTGCTCTCCTTTCTCCCTCTATCCTGCACAACTTCGGAAAAACAATAGCAAGTGGTCCCCATCTTCCTCTCTCCATACGACAAGTGCAGGCTAATCAGCATCCCAGAGGTTAAGATAATTCACTTTGGCCAGAAACTCATCCAGGAGAATAGAAAAATGAACTGAGGAGTATTGTGACCTCTCAGCAACTGTGGGAGGGAGAGGGAGGTCATTTCATAGATCACTTTGTAGCATTTAGCGTATGGAAAGCACCTACAAGTGTGCTCTTTCCATTTTCTGGTTAAGTAAATCTCAAAACCATGACAAAAAAATATACCCAAAATCACATACAAGATTACAGGTTATAGACTGTACTCTCAACTGACTGAAGTAACAGAGCTTACATTTCAAGACATATTGAAATTTTTTCTCTTACTAATTTTTGTTTATTTATGTGATTACAATGAGTGCAGGTAGCGAGAATGTGTGATCTCTCTGCAAATGCCTTCTAAGATGGTGGAGAAAGTTTGTGGCAGAGGCCAGAATTATCTCACTGTCTCCTGAATCTTAATCCACTATCTCAATCACCAGCTGATGAAACCAAGGGGAAATATGTTAGAACTGAAATGAAACAGGACTGTTTTCCCTGTAGACGCTGGAAGAAGTGTCATGTACATGAATGAACCACAGAAACTTGACAACTTTTATACCAATTCAAAAGGTTGAATAGTGTCTTGGATATATTTGTCTTTATAGCAATGTTCATTTCAGACCTGAGAATTACCAGCTGGTTTGGCTGCTGTTCTTCAACCTATTCAAGCCAGAACCTTACTTGGTTCACTGTTATTTTGCCTTTATTAAAATAGGGTTTGATGCCAGATGTGGCATCATGTGAAAGACACGGAGAGACATCTAAAAGTCTGTAATATGTTCAGGGTGGTGAGAACAGAAGTGATTTAATGCACATTACTTTAATTACAATTTAGATGCAGGACATCAATACTGTTTTTAAAGATGAGCAAAACACAGCATCAAAAGGTGATTTTTTTTCACTAATTCACACAAATTTCAGTCAAGCATAAAACAACACCGTTGAATATCTGTAGGAAGTAGAAACTTATGATACGAATTACCAGGAGTTGAGAAATTTCTTACCCTGGGGGTTTTGTGTATACTTGTATATATGCAAACATACGTGTAGCCTAGTCAGATCATAGATTCTGAGCAGGAACAACTTTTGATGATCACAGAATAAGAATCACAAAGGAAGGCTGGAAAGAGATGATGAAGGTAATAATCTAGGATCTCAGATTGGATTCATCCATTTGTCAGTTAAGACATGAAACAAACTTCCTAAACTTTGTCTTTTATCACAAAGTACTCGAAATGTCATTCTTCAGCCACACAGCGCAGAGCGAGTCCTGTCGCTGAAGTCGCCCAGCACATATCAGTTCTTGAAAGCCCATGCCACTAAGAATGTGATGTAAAGTCTTGTTGAAAATAGTGACCTAATCTTAAATTCTAGATTTGTGCTCTCCTCATCATTAAGACATACAATCTACTCTAATTCAAAGACTTGCTCTTATATAGCAGTTTGTTTCATATGTTGTAGAAAAAAACCAACAAAAAATCTGGAAGACATGAAACATACTCCAGGATAGAATCGATCTTCAGTTTTCCAGCAAACATTAATGGATAAAGGCCAGCTTATCACAGTCGGAAGTCTCTCCAGGAACAATTTCAGTGAAACACTCTGTTGGAAATGTTCCTCAGTTTCATTGTAAGCAGTAGAGATTGCCTATATTTTAGTGATTAAGTTCCCCTAAAATTCCACCTCTATTAGAGCACGCTCTGCATTTTCTAGCTTATGCTTTGCAAGACATTTCCTGAAATATAATCTCTGTTTTGCCTGGAACTGCTTCACTCCTGAACAGATTAAAACAACTTAATTTCCAGTGTTTCCAATGTTTCCCGCTAGGCCCAGACACATGGAGAAGGAAGCTGCCTGTTTCAAACACAGAAAGAGCAAAACTTGTTTTTCTAAGACTTCAGACCAAGCCAGGGTGCCCGATTTTCACCATGTAAGTGCTGTTCCTAATGCCTGAGAAACCTAGTAATCACATCTAGAATGAACACTTTGGGTAACATTCCATTTCTTTAAAAATATCCAGGCTGCCAAACATGAGACGTATAATAAGAGAACTCCATTTTAATGAAGCTTTCTTTGGAAAGGGATATAGCTTTCTTCCATTTTTTTCTAAGGTAAAAAGATCACACCCTCCAGCCCGTCATGAGAGAAACCTAGATTCAAGACTTTACTCTGTATGAATTCAGAGTGATATGATGAAAAACACCCCTATACCAGGAAAACCAGGAAATCTGACCCAGTTTGGCAGTTCACCTTTCCAATAAAGTATGGAAATAAAAAAATGCATCTGACAACTCAGAAAGTTCGGATCCTGATCATTAAATGGACATCTGATACAATTCCATTCTCATGAACATGATTGAAGGTTTAGTTTGTTTCGATGGGTATCAGATATAAAATGTTGTAGTGTTACATAGAAACGGGATTGTGTCTTCTACTGAGTTTGTTCTCCTTCACTTCTAATGTTATTCTTCACAGTTTGTGTCCACATGGATCTGTGGATATGGGTCACAGTGGTGTGTCTTCAACCCGTTATCCCTCAGTGATCCTGTTTGGGGATGAAACACACTGCTGCACAGTTGAGTTTCACCTAGTTTGTGTACACCACAGGCATCAGGGCACAGATAAGTGGAGAGGGGAGGAAGAGTGGCATCCCACTGTGACAGAGAGAGGGACACCTTTCAGGGAACCTATGAACTGAAAATTACTCCTGTGTCCCCTGGTTTAGATAGGGTTAAGGTGTTTGATATTAACACCAGTGCTTCACATGTGAAGATGATGCAGAAAATACCGCTGTGGAGTTGTGATGCCTCTATGAGATATTCATCATTTGGGAGTACAAGTTTGATCCAGATCAGCAGTGGGGACATGGACACATTGCCGCTGCATAAACCCTAGTGTTAAAGTTAATCCATCAGTATATTTGGAGCAAATTTCCATAAGGAAAAATGGGTATATGTTAGATCAATGCCTTCCATTATGTAGGTGCTTTTTCATTTATTTAAAGTTAGAAAATGCAAACTTGGAATTATCAAACTGTGGCCTGAGTCTCATGCCTTTCACAGGCATCACCACCCTGTTATCGGTTACTTTGTCAGCTCAGGTACCAAGTTTTGGCTCCTTATGAACCAAGTGGATGTCAATATGAGGTCTAAAGAGGAGACACTGGGATTTGAAAGTTCCTTGAAGAGGTACTTTCACTCCTACATGAAAATAGTTCTTGACATGACAGGCAGTGGGGAATATATATTAAATAATAATATGAATACTAATAAGAAATCTACATCCAGATCTCAGCCTTGTGTTAAAGTACACTTTATAACATATGGGAATGAAGCATATTTAATCAAGCACAAGGCTACTTTTTTATTAACACTGGTTTCTGAATGTGATATGAAAACTCCTACAGACTGAAAAGAATGTTTTTCATCTGTACCCGTAGGTAGGTTTGAAGTACCATCCCCTGGGACTCCTTTCTCTGCCACCAAAACCCCAGGTGGTCCTTACTGCTCTTTGGGGGAATCCTCATCACAGAGGGCAGCCCACAGAAATGAATAATGACTCTGTCAAATTTATCATGTGTTTTTCCACATTCAGACTCAGATTCTCTGACTTCATTCCAGGCTAAAACTCCCACCGCATCAACAGTCCTGGGATATCCAACGTAAGCCTGTTAACATCGTAAGTGGACCAGAATCAGAGCAGCTTGAGAATCATGAATCAGTAATGTTACCCCATCACTGTTGTCCTGCTGTGACAAACACATTATGAGGTATCAGACTTGCTGTTGTTGAGGGCAGGAGTATGTACCCTTGGCGCTGCCTGCTTCGGTCCCTCCTGCCTTCACTTCATGCACTCTTTTGTGTAACTTCAGACTTCTAGGGCCAATGGGAAGAAGCTGGCAAGAATCAGCCATTTGGGTCCTCTATGAGTGGCATGATGAGTGTGGGGGTCTTACCCAGCAGCGGACTATAGAAGCAGACAAAATTGTTTGTTCAATGGTTTCTAAAATCAGATTTAATACAAAAGAATTGGGCAGCTAAGTCTGATCATTAGATTGAGTTTGGATCTCGGTATATGGCCCTGGTAACCAGGATCATGCCCCGCTTCTCAGATCAGAATTGCAGAGATGATTTTCCAGTCACATGGGAAGGATGGGGACAAAACACTGGGAACTCAGCTACCTGGGTAAACAGGTATTAAATAACTGCACGTGTACATCAATACAGAGGTTGTCTGTATTAGAAAATTTCCCAGTGCATTTTCAGTGTTTCACAGTACTTAAAAAAAAAAAAACTTAAACAGTTAAAAAATTTAGCTTCGCTGATCTGAGTGGAACAACCATTCCCCATTGAGCTGTAGGTTTCTGTACTGTACTCTGACTTCTGTTCTGTCTAGAGCATGTTATGTAGATAATTTTCTTTGGTCAAACTTTTAAGGAATAGATAAATAAATATTCCTCTCATGTCATAAGCATTAGAGTTCTTCTATTTGACAATATGGAACATTAAATGTAGACCCTTTCATGCTTTCCTGTGTAGAATATTTCTTTTTAGTAAAATTAGGGGGTGGGGAGACAAATTGCAGTAATAAGGGTCTGAAAGGTGCGTAAAACATACGGCAAATAAAGTAATTTCCCAGTGAGTCTGTGATATTGCCATTTCCCTTAGCAGTGTTGAGTCTCCTTCATAATAGAAGTTGCTGAGGGCTTAGAGTACTAGAAAATATAAAATACCTATGGGACATATTCCAGTACTGTACATTAAATTTGAGGATTTTACATGTGATAAAGTATGTCAGTGTTGCTTACAGGGAATTCCAGTGATACCTCAGCTTTCTTGGACTTATTATAAATCCTTTGTTGGAATTATTGCGGCTGGTTCAATAATTCAGATTAGCCCTCATGTTTATTAATGCACTACATCTGTGCAAACAACATGTCAAGCAGAGAGTTTATTGTAATTGCCTGAGCAAACAGAACCTGAAAGAAGCAATTTCCAGTTACAATGTGCTATGACAAGTAATGAGGTAATTGGCATTCTGTCCTGATTACTTCCACCTTCCTTTTCATCAGGTCTATATTGTGTGTGATAGATAGTTTTATAAGAAATGAAGGTGTTTGATAATATGGTCTGCTGCTGCTTAAGGTTAGTGATTAAAGACAATCATAATTTTCTCTCAGAGATCTTATTAGCTTTAACATTATTTATTCATATGTGTAAGATGTGGGCCCAGAATCTCTCTTTCAGTACTATACATGCACTTAAAATGTAAACTCAACTACAATCCTATTGAATGCAAAATATCTTTGAGATTTCCAAGCTCATACAACACGTCAACTTTTTGTGATGAAATATGTGCTCAAGCAGAAGGATTAAGATGAACTACTTCATGTCTATGATTAAACATAAGCATTTTTGGTATAATATATGCTAATGTACTATCTCCCTTGCAGTGTATCAATATTAATAAAATAGATAAAGGTATGATCTACAGTTTTAGACTGAACTTCTTTTGGGGGGAAACTTTAACTTTCCAGAAAAAAAAAAAACTTTTGTGCACTGACTTTTGTTTAATATTTCGTTTTTAAATATTTGCCCTCAACTAAAAGCAAATAGTTACGGGATGTTTTGTTAGGTTTTTTATTGTCCTGCTGTGGGCAGTGGACATTTTTCTAGCTATTTTTAAATCTTACTGAAAGTATTTTGAACTTTACAGGGAGGGAAAAGTTGAGAAAAGAGAGAAATATATGCAGAATACTCAAAAAAGGACCGTGTGCTTTGTGACTTCAGCAAAAGTAGTTTGGGCATAAAATCACTTAATGGTTTTCATTTAAGATATTGCTAAGGATTTGGACTATATTCATTTCCCTTTTCTCATCAAACACATGCATGAAGTGTTGCCAATCTCTATGACATAAAAACAAACACCAAAAAAGATATATTTATGGTAAAAGCATTGTAGTTTCTAATTCAAAACAAGCACATAAAATTTCATTTTGTTAGGATTTTTATGCAACAAAGCAATTTAAGAACATATGAAAACAAGTGGATACGTAGAAAGGTAGATCTTGTCTGTTCATTCAAGTTTGTGATGTATGAACGCAGCTATCAGTGAAAAGAGTTGTTGAAGAGGGTGTTTCTTCCCAGCTCAACTAAAGGCAATATTTACCCAAAAGCTGCAAAAGCACCTCCACTTACAGCACAGAAAATGAAGCAACAGATTTTTATAACCCTGGCAAGTAGCTTGGTGGTGCAAGATCTCTCCTACATGGCCACACTGACCATTTCAGGTTATGCAGATAGGCAGCTGCAGGTATGAAGAATCAAAAGATAGTAGGACTGAAGTCCAGAACTCCAAAAAGATAGTATTCCATTAAACCTAAAGTAGCAAAAGAAGCCAAGATTTGTATGTCAGCATGTCAGTACTCTATGCAATGCTATGTCAGGCAATCCTGCTTTCAGCTCTTCTACATGGTTATTAGTAAGAATGTTTGTCCTTTCCATGGATACACCTTTTGTTAAAGATGTCATCTAAGCTCATACATTGCAAAAAAACCCAAAATTTAGAAAACTTAAATTGTACTAGACAATTTCCACAGTGCCCCTAAATCATCTGGTTGTATGTGGACACAACTGCTTGTACCCCTATGCTTTAGGGAGTTGCCTGTATCTTGGATGCTGTCAAAGGGACTGTAAGGAAGTGGGCAAGGCAAGCCATTCTGAAAAAGTGTCTGATTTAGCAGCTTGACTGGCCAGAACTTCTCCCAGGACTACTCTTACCTACCAGGCTTAGCAGAGATAGTGAGTGGTGGTAATAGTTTAGCTGAGTACTGACAGTAAAGAAAATTCTCTTTCCTCTAGAGAATTAACTAATTTCAAACTGTTTCATGCCTCCAGGTATGTGGTATTATTTTGAGATTTGCTAATTTTTGTACTACTTCTTTGTAAAGCAAACTAAACTCATTAACTTTCTTATTTGTTCCCTTTGACAAAGAATTGGAGAACATTCGTGCAATACTTTTTAGTGCTAATTATTTTGGCTAGTATTTTTTAGTACTGTAACCCTAAACATCCCATGTTTTTGCTAGATGTTTCTTGCTGTTTGTAAGCAAGTCAAGATTATGACTTCATTTCTCCTATTTGAGTATACTAGGTTCTGTTTCACCTGCTTTTATGCTGGTTGCATATGTGAGGTGAAGGTGGGGTAAAAGAAGAAAATTAAATATGGTACCCTTAAATATACCAGCAAAGAGAATGCAGAAAGTATAGACAAGTTAACATTTCTAGCTGTTTTCTGCAGACTTGTTTAATTATGAAGATGCAGTGATAAATATAGTAGTTCAATAGTCCAAGAGTGTGGTGTTTACAAGGGTAAGAGATTTATATCATCAGCTGCTGCAAAAGCCGAGCTTTGGTGGTGTAAGCAAAACTAAGCTAAAAATTTAGTAGTATGTGACGTCATAATACCTCAGTAATACCCATCTCAATCTCTGACTCATGTTGTTTTTCTCTCAATGCCCAACAAAACCACAAATTCTGGTCATCCAAGCTGTCCATGGGAAATTGCCACTGTAGTGCATCAATGAATATTTGGGGGAGAATGTGGACTTGTCAACTCCTAGTGGTTCCATTAATGAAAAAGTGTAAGACTCTTCCATTAGCATAGTTGTTCTTGAACCACTGCACAACTTTACTTACTTCCACTGGGATTTGGTCCTTTATGTTATCAAAAGCAGTAGGCATTTCCTCAATTGGTATGAAGGCTAAGGCTTGTAGGTAATGGAGCTTCAAATTGAATTCTGGATTATATCCATGCTGAGTTGCCAATCCAGCACTTTGTGTTCTTTGCCAATAGCTTTGGCTCAAGTCAGAGAAGCAGGCTTTGTTCTAAACTGGTGCAAATTCCTTGGTTGCTGTGATTGTAGCTTGTTCAAAGTGAGTGATCACATATGTGAGTCTTAAGTAGAGCTGTGCAAAACTTGGCAGCCTGAGTGCACAAGGGGTTTGGTGAACCTTCATTTGGCTTCTGTGTTTATGGGTTTGAATTAATGTTAGGAAAATTAAAGGATGAGGTAGGAGATGCACTAAATAGAAGCATGTCAAGAAATAAAATGAGTCACAGAGAGACGTGTCAAAAGTAGATGCCATCAAAAATGAGGGACTGTAAAAATAATGTTTACTGTAATTTAGACATAGTTTTATTATTTAAATACGTTTGTTGTAGTTTAGACATAGATATACTATGCAAAGATACAATCTTAAAGAGGAGCTTGTTTTATTTTGTTTGCTTTATTTTTTTATGGAAGTGAATTCTTCACCCATTGGAAGTAAGAGAAAAAACATAACTTTCCTGAATGAACACCGACAATAATTTACTTAGTTCTGCACTGCTCATATTACACTTTATAATTTGTATGTCTTCCTTGCCAGCATACTTTTACTTATTAGCTCTTTTCAATTCTTTTTAATTTAAGATTTACACATTAATAAATTATATGTAAGTAGTAGGTTATGGTATAAGGTTCTGCTAAATAGCTGCCTTAACATCAAATCAGCTTGGAGGAGAATAGGCCCTTTTAACTGTGCCTTCACATCTTCTTTCTCTTCCGATGTTTTATTAGACTGATGAAATAGCAGTAGGCAGAAATGCCTTCTTTTACATAATAGGAATTTAGAGTAAGCACAGAGAGACTGATGAAACATACTTCAAAATATAGCTTTTTAATGTGGCTACCTTTTGCCTCTTCCACTCTAAATGCTGGTATTAATTTCATAATAACAATGACAATGAGATACCCTGATATAAGTCAGGCTTTCATAAATCATGGTATTCTCCTTGGAAGAAAATATACTACTACTACTACTTCTACTACTACTACCACCACCACCACCACCACTGTTCCTGTTTTTAAAATGCAAAATGTAACTGACTGACTAACTATGGCTTTCCAATCAGTCTCCCCATTCAAAATTACCCTTGTGGCATTTTCAACCACTCTCAGTGGAGAAACCCTGGCCAAGACAGAGAGATGAGCCAGAGCACTCCTGCCCACCACCTCAAACTGTCACTCCATGGGACTATTGGAGCTGGTGCAAATGTATGGGCTGCTCTTAATTTCTCCTGAGGACCAACCCTGCTTGCAGAATAATCTGGGAACCCTTAAGTTGCTTTTAAGTTGAGAAGGATACCAACTAGTTTGTATTAAAGATGTGACTTTAATGGGATACATATGGAAATGCCATCAACGTAATGATATAAAGTGCATCTATATTTTCAAGAAAAAGCTTCAAGTTTTCAAAATCAATAGTGAGCAGTGTAGGGCAAATGGTAAAACAGACGTGGAAAATTTAGGCTATCTATTAGCATCTGATGTTGACTCAGCAGGGGAATCCTTCCTCTGAGTTGTTCTGTAATCAGTGCTCCTGTATTTATGCATCTCATTTTTCCAAGAGCAAATGGAGCAGAGCTGGTGACTCTTACCAGTCCTTTGCACAGTAGCAGTCCTGAGGTTTTAGCCAAATTTGAAGCAAATCCCAACAAGAAATTATTTCAGCACAGATGTGCAGCACAAGAGTTGTAGTAGAAATAGCAATTTATTTCCAAGGACCCTTCATGTGAAAGGGGCAGTCATCTGTCAGTGATCATGGGAAAATCCATGTCCGCCAGCTCTCCTGGTTATTGTTTTATTTGTCTGGAAACACAAATCATCAGACTAATAAGAAAATAACACTTTCTTCTACTTCTATCTTAAATGTTATAACGCATTTCAGAAATTAGGGTATAGTCATGGATATAGCTGCAGTGTTTCTCATAGTCACATTGGTTGTTTTTGACTTACAGCACACAATTAAGGGTGTTATAGCTAAATTTACCACAAAAAGATGAATACTCAGGAATGTCTAACTTTGCATCCAAGAGAAGAGACTTGAATATTGCTATTATTAAGTCCAATTAGATTGAGAGCACTTTCTGGGAATGAAAAAAACAGCTCCCAAACTGAGTTGAAAACATACAGCTAATGAACAAAGTAAAGAGGAATGTAGCAGAACTGATATGAAGCATTGTTTTTCTAATTGGAAAAACTTAAAAAAAGGAATGGAAAATTATATCTGGTATCATTTATTTTAGGATTATCCTATTGCATTAACAAAAAAAAAAATCTCTACTTAAAATGCAATAGGATCATTCAGCAGATCTATGAAAACAATACAGCTTATTAAAATTCTATAATTTTTATAGTAATTTCCAAAGAAACATTACATTTCTATCAAACTGTTTACATTTCATCCTTACCAGAACTTCATTGTGAGATGACGTGCTTTCTTAACCAAAGAGGAATTATATTTTTGGGTACAAGTGCCTACAAAATAAATAGTGATATAAGAAAATCACAGGGTGGAAGTCATAATCTGCGCAGGTAATTTAGGGTAATTTAGCAAGAATATGTTTTTGTGAGGAAAGAACTTACAAGATACTTTAGGAAGAGGGAAATGATCAATGTAACTTACAAGAAAATAATTTCATTGTTTGAAATGAGCACCAAAACACATGCTGAACATTCACCTTAGAAGGTATATCCATTTACAAGATGACTTGAATGAAGTTGATTTTGTGACATAATTGGCCAAAGTGAGAGAGAAGTGAGCAAATGAAAATAGAATTAGTCTATAGTTGTGTGTCTTTCCTCTTTTTTTCTGAGAGAAGATATATTATTTTTTAAAAAACCACAAAGGTAGATGAGAAGTGAGCATAATTAACTTTCATACTATTACAGGAAATTTGAAGAAAGCATTTCTGTAAGACTTTTTTTTTAATAATAAAGCAGCCCCACATCCACTATTTACAGTAATATCTAATTTTGAAGGCCTTAGTTCTTAAATATCAATTCAGCACAACTTTCCAGTCAGGTGGCGTGCACTGAACTCTGTGCCACAGATAAGGCAGTTGAACTGCAGAGGAAGTAGGTGATACCTGCTTAGAAAACACAGGAAATAAATGACAGAAGTAGGTACATCAAATCAGATTTTCTTGTTCTGTTCTCCAGCCATGGGTAAACCAGTTTCCTCATCTTTCATTTGTCTCCACTAGAAACAAATGAGAAATTCATAATAAGCCATGAAAATATACTAATTTTTTTCAAATTCCTGCGAACAGGTTTTATTTTGTTTCTACTTTTTGGGTGAACATACGTCATTAGTATTAAATACTGCTTTGCTCAGAGGTTTTGACCAGCATTTGGGATTTCACTGAGTTAACTTGGCACATTACCCTGCTAAAGATAAATAACAACAAAACCAATATGCTGTTGTTAACTATTAGTATTTTAATATGTGATTACCAATAACAACAAAAACAATCATATGAGGTCTTTTCTTAGTACAGCAGCTGTATAATCTTCTATAGTTGTTAAATAATGTGAGTTGGTGGAGTCACTAAGGGAAATGATGTAGGATGACTTTACAGGGAAAGATATTTAGGCCTTGAAGATCTGAACACTTTTTATGCTTTTCCATTTCATGTATTTCACAAGAAAGAGAATTAAATCTTAATGTCACTATGGCTAGCACTTAGTCATTCTATATTTTTTTTAATTACGGTATTTCTTCAACCTGATGTATTGCCAGTTAACAGTTCATTTTCCAGCCAGCTCTTATTCCAACAAGTCATAATTGCCTGTTACTCAGAGCTCTTTACACAGGATCCACAATAAACTTTTTCCTTATAATTAACTACTCCAGGGGAAGGTCTCTGGTCGGAATGTTTTGAGAACGATTTCTTGTCTTTCTTCTGCATTTTGCCACTACTATAAGGGCCCAAGAAGCCCATCATCTTTCCATACACGGTTAAGACTTGGAAGAAGATACTGGTTCCAGGGAAAATATTTTCCTCTTTTGTCATCAAGTTGTACCGTAGGTATATGGATACCAATTGTTGTCTGCCTTTCTATAAACCAGTAGAGCTGGTAAATTAATCCAAAGTGTGTCTTTAATGATCTTTTCACTGAAAATCAAATGTTTTCAGGAAACAAGACTGAAAATTATAGTGAAAAAATTACTTTGGTCTAGGTTTCTGAAAAACTATTTCGGAACACTAGAAAAACCTTCTGAAAAACGCTTAACACTTCTGTCTTGGTTTTTTTTCCCAACAGCTGTGTATGAATTTTGTGGATCTTACTGATATGATCTATCTATATGTCTTGTAATCTTTTCATTACAACTCATAACTAAACAATTTGTAGTTTCAAAGTATCCATATATGTAATTTTGAGTGGGACTGCTCTTCATCCACATTACTTCCTGACTTTCCATGCAGTGACTCTTTGTGTGTTTGTTTTATCTATTTTTTTTTCTTTTACCAAAACCTCTCTCCTTTCCTTTCCAACTACAATCCATATGAAACTTTCAAGATAGTCATATGTTAAGAGTGGAATGAATGCAGTTTTGCAGTTGTATTCATGATGGCTTATCTTTCTACAAACATTCTTGAGAGCAAGATTTGATCACATAAAAGCTGAAGAAAAAATAATTATGATTATCATAAAGAGAATGAGAAATATCAGCAAATTTACAGTTTTTACATAATGAAGTGATAGCCTTTTCCTTTAGCGACTACTGATTTTCTCTAGCTACTCCACACTTACTCAGACAGATAGTACATTTGCAATGTATCTTCTTTGCTTGTTTTGCTATGATTGTCTTAGTTTTTTCAGTGTGTTCTTGCCATGTGTGACCCACTTCTGGCTGAAATCACTGAGGGATTTAAGAATCTATGTGACAATTTTAGTATGCAAATTCACCATTTAAGGATTACTAATATTTCTGAAATACCCAATTCATTGTCATGTACCAAGAGGCAATTAACAACCCAAGACATCTGAGCTCCTGGAGGTGGGAAGGGTACACTCCCAGAATGTGACTCCAGGTCCTTGTACAGAGCCTCTGCTTTGAGGAGTCTCATGTTAGCAGTGGGAAGGAGTGCAATGGCCAAGTTCAATGAAGATGAGTAAAAGGGAGAATTAGATTCAAAGTTCTTCAATGAGCCCATACTGACACAAGATGTTTGCATGTGAGCTTCTGCAACTCACCAGGAAAGGTTCTTGGGCTGAATATGCAGACACTTTCCTAAGAAGTCCTTTTTCTGAGTTAGGCAGAGTGAAAATTTTGGTGACGGGGGAAGCCGCAAATGTGAGCGGTATAGCTCCAGATATTCAGCTCCTGATGGTATATTTAAGACTTTGTGCTCCCTTTGACCCTAACTGAGTTATCTAACTGAAATAGATAAGGTTTAGTTCCCCAGTCTCTCCTTAGTCTTTCCTACTGGTTAGGTTTGGTAGCATCTCAGTCCCCATCTGCTCATTTCTAGGAATACAGTTTTCTGTCAACAGTCTGGGAACTAACTCAGAATCAGAGAATCACAGAATGGTTGAGGTTGGCAGGCACCTCTGGAGATTATCTGGTCCAGCAAGGCCACCTAGAGCCAGTTGCCCAGGACCTTGTCCAGACAGCCTTTGAATATCCTCAAGGATGGAGACTCCACCATTTCCCTGGGCAATCTGTGCCAATGCTGGGTCATCCTCACAGTAAAAAAATGTTTCCTGATGTTCAGAGGGAACCTCCTGCGTTTCAGGTTGTGCCCACTGCCTCTGGTCCTGTCACTGGGCACCACTGACAAGAGCCTGGCTCCATCCTCTTTGCACCCTCCTTTCAGGTATTTATACACATGGATAAGATCACCCTGAGCCTTCTCTTCTCCGGGCTGAACAGTCATAGCTCTCTCAGCCTCTCCTCATATGTGAGGTGCTCCAGTCCCTTAATCGTTTTAGTGGCTCTTCATTGGACTCTCTCTAGTATGTCCATATCTCACTTGTACTGGGGAGCCCAGAACTGGACCCAGCACCCTAGGCGTGGCCTCACCACTGCTGAGTAGAGGGGAAAATATTTCCACCTGCTGGAAATATTTTGCCTAATGCAGTCCGGGATACCATTCGCCTTCATTGCAGCAAGGGCACCTTGCTGGTTCATGGTCAACTTGGCATCCACCAGGATCCTCAGATCCTTTTCTGCAGAGCTGCTTTCCAGTGGGGTGGCCCCCAGCATGTACTGGTGTGGTGGTGCATTCACAGCCCCCCCTTCCGGAGCCGCTTGTTGATCTCAGAAACCTTGGCCTTGGTGTGATGAGTCAGGTGGTTGAGCAGCCTTTGACTCTATCAGAGACTCTGCGTAGCTGAGGCTGGGAACGTACTCCTACTGCCTGGCCCAGGAGTCATCTCGTGATACCCTTATCTGAGGCATAGTTCAAGTGGAATGATAATGTCACTGAAATCTTGAGAATTTTAATAACTACCACCTTGGACTGTGGCCAAGATGGAAATTTATGGATGACTAAAGCCAATCATCTTGTGAACCTATAAACGGTGGTCCTAAGTGAGACCCTCTGAGATTTCCTGGACCACAACGGGCTGTACCCAGCATCTCCCTCTGAGTGGGACACCTCTCAGAGCTCATGAACTCTCAAGTTTGCTATATGCGGAGGACCGTTGCTGACTGACACTGGACCTGGGCTAAAACACTCCTCAAGGCTCAACCCTTCACCTGTTGAGAAATGCCAAGACATTTGATGTGAATATTTCACTGAACTGTGTGCATGTGTGTGTGAATTGATGGAGGTACCTGCTAGCAAATCTAGTCTGCTAAAATCTTATAATCTGTCTTAAAACTGTGAATGAACCTTAGACTGCTGCTAAACACATCTAATCCCTTAGACAAAAACTGTTGACCAAGTCTGGGACTAGGGAGTGCATCCAGCTGCACCTAGACTGCATCAGGAGTTTAGAAAGCAAAGGGGTCTTCTCTGAACCTCGTGACTCAACAGGAGGGTCTTTCTTACCCTTTTTTGTCCTCGGTCTCTATGTAAATCATTCTAGCTCAATTCTAACTTGATTTTCCTTTATGTGCTTCATCCATGTAGTAAGTGATACAGTGAACCTTGTCATCAAACTCTGTTAAGTCGCGCTTTTATAAATTTCTATTAAAATCACTTTCTGCTAATACCTTTGAAGCTGATTCTTTAAGTGACCTCTAAACCACTCACTCGTGACAAGTGGTGCCTGGGGTTGTTCCCCCCCCCGGTGCAGGGCTTTGCACTTCTCCTTGTTCAACTTCATGAGGCTCCTGTCAGCCCATTTCTCCAGCCTGTCGAAGTCCCTCTAGAGTACAGCACGACCCTCTGGCCTATCAGTCACTCCTCCCAGTTTTGTGTCATCTGCAAACTTGCTCGGGTACGCTCTGCCCCATCACCAGATCATCAATTAAGATATTAAACAGGACTGGACCTAGTATTGACCTGTGGGGTACACTGCTAGGTACTGGCCTCTAACTAGACTTTCTGCTGCTGACCACCACCCCCTGAGCCTGGCCATTCAGCTAGTTTTCGATCCATCTCAAGACTGAGCTCAAGACCTGGGTGCTTCTTAATGGGTATTATAATGCCAAATTTTTTACTTAGTTCTTCCTGTTAGGAGAAAAGAAGATTAAAATGACTCTTAGATTAGCTTTATCCCAGTGCAGTACACAGAATATTGTTTGGTCCTAAATAGTCTGAAAACTGACTACCCTAAAACATTAGTTATCCAAAATGAACTAAGGTCAGGAAGTCTGCAAGCTGAATATTAACTCCCAGGACATCAGGAGCTGAGATTCATATAATTGGAGAATATACTTAGAAGGCAGAGTCATAGCATCACTCTAGGGAGGAGAAATGGAAAGTAGCCTTGGACAGATTGTGAATATCAGCACTTTAGGTATTCCTATCTAACGAAACATTAGTTAAATTCTTTACATGTAATTACTTCTTCCACAAACCCTGTTTAGAACAGAAGAGTCCTTTTCTGAAATTAAGATATTATTAATCTAACTAGCAATATAGACATTTTTGTTATGTTTTAGCTGCCAGCTTAATTTGCTTTAGTTAGGATGAAGCAAATGACAAGGGACATTATCATCTATCAATAAATAAATTAACTATTAAGAAATTTAGATCTAAACAAACACATAGGCATCTTAACCAACACTTGGGAAGAATTTTGACATCTTTGTCCATAATAGCAACTTTAAAGCCAGATGCTGCCAGATCCTGGAGGAACAATTCAGCAGGGGAGGGGGGTGTGTGGTGGAAGGGGCAGGGGGGAAGAACAAGAAGAGGACAGAAAAATTTGTCATTTTACTGCTCCCTCATCAACAATGGATGTCATGGATTCTGACTTACATTTAAAGGACTATCTCTGAATTTTACAACATCATATATATATGTAAAAACTGCGGCTGAGACCAGAACTGCACAAATGTGTGTCCTAGCTACAAGCGTAGAGCTCCCAATTCAGTTTTCATTTTCTGTTCTTATAAATCCTGAACCCATGTCTGTCCCATGAGACTTCCAGCAGATTAGGATGAAATCATCTCACTCTCCATTGCCAAGAACCTCATCGACAGCATTCTCTTGCTGGAGAATACTTCTCAATTTGCAATAAAACAAAAAAGCTTGGTCCAAACGATTGGTCTTGATCAGGCTGATGTTTACATTTAATTGTAACTACTATTTTATATTAATTTTCATATCTACTTTTGTAGAAACATTTATAAATACATTTTCATATTTCTAACCAGATTTTAAAGTAATCAGTATTTTCTGTTTATTCAAAAATTGATGAAGTTTAGTAAATTGTTTCTAAATGTTTTTGTTCCTCCTCAGCAGAAAGCTAAAGTACTGCTGAATAAGTACTAGGTGGTGCTCAGTAAGAATTTAAGCAGGAATAAACTGTTCCTTCCCCTTCCCTGCTATACTATTATGGCGTCTGCTGCTAGTCCAGGGGAAACGTATCTTGCTTTTTTTTCTGAGTTTTTGGAAATGTTCGGTGAATTTTCAGATTGGAGTCATATGAAAACGTTTAAAATTTCATGGATAAAGAGAAGCTTGCAAGTGTGGATTGCAGAGACTCCAGAAGCCAAAGGTAAATTTAAAAAGTGTACTTAGTGTAGTAGTAAAAAGTTAACCTAGGGAAATGGGTTCTCTCTTTTCTTCTGTAAATAATAATAAAAGAAGGTAGGTAGGATGAACTGAAATACTGGAAATCTTATTTCTGTTTTTTGTCTGTATTTTAGTTTCAACAAAAAACATGTGGGTTTTTTTTTTTTTCATTTCACTTACTAATAGTCATATTGTTTATACTTTCTTTTTACAACAGATGAGCTTATATCTCATAGATCTGAGGCATTCCCCTGATGACAAAAGGTGAAAAAAAGATTTTGGGGAGAGGAATCAGTATTTTTTCTCTATGACTGCCAGCATTTAGGAAATGACATAATTGGTGTTTTCTTTCACACATAATAAGCCCTAACAATACAGTAAAGCTCTCTGCATTATAGAGCTAAAAATATATACATGTATTTGTAGGAGCTCTTCTATTTTTCTGTATCTGTAAGAAGTTAGAAGGCAGTTTGACTGCAGAGGTCAACTAGTGGATAAGGCAAGAGTAAAAGAGATTATAGATAAGAAAATAATCTCAAGCTTTTTAACACTTCCAGTTTTTCTTCAGGTAATATGCCAAGATTTGCCACCATTGAATCAACAACCAGTTTTAAAAAAATACTTACAGTATAGCAACAGGGCTGAGTCTGTATGTACTTTGGGATAATAAGGGGAGTGAACTTTCTCCCAGAGTTTTCTAGGGTATGTACCATGGAAAATTCTGGCTCCATTGTCTTTTTCTGTCAGATACTGGAATATTTTTTAAAAGTATGAAGTAGAAAAAACAAAAGGCGTTTGTTTGTTTGTTTGTTTGTTTGTTTGTTTTAAAGAATGGTATTCTGCTTAAATTCAGTTGGCTTTCATGCAAAATAGAAAGAAAGAAACCTGGTAAAGAAAACAACAAGCTTTATATACTAATGGAAATCCCAGACCAAGAAAAAAAAAAGTCATCTAGTTCCAACTGGCTAGCTAGATTTTGCAACAGAGCAAGAATTGCTATACTTTACAGATTTCAAGGTTTACCAGGCCTCTGGTTCGAGTATGAGAGGTCAGCAGAGGCCAGATGAAGGGCCAGGCTAGGATCTGCAAGAATTTCTACCTAAGTAAAAGACAAACTGCTGGATCCTTTTGTGGCTGCTGTGGCAAAAACAGCTGAACATGAACCTGCGTTTCTCAACAGAAGGACTGTGATATCAAAGGAGTCAGTATCCTTCACCTCTGACCTTGCCTCATGCTTTATTGAACAAAAAAGCACATGGATATTAATCAGAATTAATATCTGTACCTAGCAAACAGGGAATAACAGTCTACTAATAGTGGGTTGCCATTGTGCCCGTTACTGTGTTAAGGTAACTTCATACATCTAAGTAAAATAAGTAAATGTTTTAACTCACAAGCTTTAATTGGGTTCTAATTTAATTCATCTAGGAAAAGAACAAATGGCAGCAGTTGTGGATGATAAATGTAAGATAGAAAAGACTAAAGAGAAAATTA
The DNA here is from genome assembly GCF_964195595.1 of Calonectris borealis. Taxonomy (NCBI): domain Eukaryota; kingdom Metazoa; phylum Chordata; class Aves; order Procellariiformes; family Procellariidae; genus Calonectris; species Calonectris borealis. Next base: position 149,837,117 of record NC_134312.1, read on the forward strand.
AGACAAAGTCCTACGGAGTTTTACATTGTACCTCTTTCCAGAGTTTGAAAGTAGTTGGTCCTGACTTTAGTCAGTAAGATAATATCTAGCTTCAGCCTGACTTTGAATGAACTCTATTGATGAATGGAAAAGGCTGTTTTTCACTGGGAAAGTTCCTGAAAACAATCTGTTTCTGAGAGCAACTGAGAAGTTAGCAGAAAAGAAAAAGACAGAGTCATCTGAGATGTTTCCCCGTGTGTTTTATTGTTCTGAATAACACAGAAAATTAGGATTCTAATTTTTAGAATGTAAGGATTCCAATAAACTATTTTTAGACAAAGGAAGTTCTCTTTTCTGTGATATTTTTTCCATTATTCTCCATCTGTCTTTTCATACTGTAAACTCTAGGGGTAAGATCTGTGTGTTTGTATATATTTGTAAAGCACTTGCCATGCTCTCTGTACTTAATGCAAACACTAAAAGCCAACACAGTATAAAATATTAGCTCTTCAGCTGTATTAAATCAGGATGGTTCACTTAACTGCTCTCTGCTTTCTGTGAAGGGTACCAATTAAAGTCTCCTGTAAGAAAAAAATGGTAATGTATTAAATGATGACTGTTTGATATCATCTAGACTAGTTTTACCCCAGTTAAATTTTTGTTTCATGGTGTTGCACTCGGCACTTCTTCATGTAACTGAAATTAGAATCAGGGCTGCACCAAAAAATGAACTAACTGATTGGGGCTAGGCTACTTCCTTCCTTGCTACTTTGCTAGAAACAAAGAACATGTCACAATAGTGTCCTTTCCTGGCTCCAGCTAAGCTGGAAATACATAGAGAGCACACAGAATGTTTCCTTCTAAAGTTTTTTCTTTTAATGGTACTGTTTAAAGTATAAACATCACAAGAAATAGTCCGAATTAAATGAAAAACTAAAGGGGGAAAAAAAAAGAAAAGGAAAAAAGAAGAAAAGGAAAAAAAAAAAGAGTGAGAGAGAAGGGGAGTGGGGAGGTCTACTTCCCCTTTCTTCTCCTGAGGAGAAAAATTCTGTTGAGTTCCCTTCCAGGCTGCCAGTGAGTCTCACATTCAGGTATGGTTTTGACAGCTTCTCAGAGGTCTTATTTTTAGAAAGAGTGAGTCACGCCCATCTTCTGAAAAAGCAAATTATTTTAAAACACTCTTAGTTGCTGAAAATTGCTATTCTTCTTGAATATCTTAAGGGTATATTAATTGCCTACAGATAAAGATATATTAATTACCTACTGATAAACTCTTCTTTAAAAATGTTGAGTTCCGATAGCAAGCACTTGAAGATAATTAAGAACTTCAGATAATTGAGAAATGTAGGGCACATCCACATACACTTCACGTAAGGTTATTCAAGTTAGTCCCAAAAGAGAGGATATGTGTATGTCACGGTGCTATGTCACACAGGTATACTAGCTCATGTATAGGAAGCAGTACGGCTATATGAATATGGTATTTGCACTGGGACTAATTAGGTCACTTCACTTTCATATTGTGATTGTTTCTAGTTTCGGAGCCAGCTGGGTATCTTTTCACAGTGCAATATTGTTCACTATAGACATACCCTTAAAATTATTGTGTATACTCCCTTACATATTAGTCCTGTGCACTGAATGAATTAGGATCCCAGTTGGGAAACAGCACACAGTTGTTCATAAGCCCTCCTGTATTTCAGTATTCTCTATCTGGAGTTTCCTAACTTTAAATGTTTGATTTTTGCCATCTGATTTTTGAAGAAAGGAGGAAACTGAAACATATTTTTATATGTTTGTGACAACCCTCCATTCTGTGCTCTAACAAGCATTTGAACTACAACCTTCACAGCTGAGACTGCTATTCCTTGTAGTAGGAGGCAATTATTATCTCAGTGGGGAATAGACAAACCGATCATGTTTGATCATGGGGTTTGGAGGGACCTCAGCATAGGCTGACTTTCTTTCTTCAACTTCCTACCACGGAAGCTTTTGGCCAGATGTGAGGAAAGAATTATTTGGGTTACTTTGGTGCTAGGAAAGTCTGAAAGAGCTTTTATGGCTTTTGCTTTTGCAAGAACAAATTTTAGCATATTTTGCTCTGAATATAGATTTTTTCTGGAAGAAAGGTAAATGGGGGAACAGATCAGAGACACATAATTGGTTGAGCTATGACTGGTAGAAGACAGCATATAGCATTGCTTCTTAAACATAGGTGCTGCTGATCTCAGGAAGTCATTTAAGCAATTATCCATATTTAATTAGACTTGGAGCACTTTGGGGCAAGTTGCATGTCTTCTGATATATTACTACAGTACCTAAACGTTGCTTACAGAACCTACTCATCATTGTAGCAGCACAGGAGTAATGAAAATTGTACTCAGATGAGGGATTTAGGGGTACTGTGCAAGCTTTTTCCCACCCTGTAGTTTAGGATTTTACCCCTCAAGAAGTTTCTTAAAGTAAAATAAAAGATAAAAATATTTTTTTCATAAATATGCATTTCCTTTTTACAGAGTTAGCATGAAACACTGAATTTTTGTATCTCCCATGATTGAAGTATGAGTAATTGCACATATAATTGAACTGCCAGATATAATTTCTCTGATTAGGAATGTACAGATTTCGGTTTGGTTTTCTAGCTTGAAACTGATCTAGCATCATAGATTTGTAGGTTAATATGATCTCTTGAGGTAGATTTCCATTGGTTTCTCTGTGCAAAATAAAATCAGGCAATTCACAAACACTTAATTCCATTAAAGATTAATTCCATTAAAATGTTGTCATGGTTCTGAAGTGATAAATATGACAGCAATGAGCTCGATTCATGCCTGGGATACACTGAATTTTTCAAGTCACATCTCTGAGGGCAGATCTTTCAGATAGGGAAATTTTGTCTGGATGTGGGTTACAACCACACAAAGCATGTATGATTTCAGGAAACTGGAACCAATCTATTCAGTATTAAACTGCCAGGGTGTCTGACTACACATTAAAGCTGTCAGCAAGCTATGGAAATGTTAGAAAAGACAGTAACAAAATCACTGCTTACTTTCACCTGAACCCATCTTTAGCAACTGTTTGCATCACTCTTGACCTCTACTTGCAATGCAGACTTCATGACTTAAAGGCTTTTTGCTCAAAGTCGTAATTTTCGTCATTCACGGATGGCTTGTTTAGCCCCTGTTTCGCAAGACACAGCAGAGGAAAACTCGGGATGTTTGGTACAGCACTCACATCACCCCAGACTTCTGCAGGAGCAGCAAGAGAGGGTCAAAGGCATTTAGTAAAAAAAAAAATCTAGAAATGAGGTACCCAGTGCATCATGAGACTTAGACAGTTATCTTTAATATCTTAAACTCCACAGGCTGAGGAGGAAAATAATTATATTAGCAAAAATTCCCTTTGTAAATCCTGCTTTCTAATGGAGAAATCACAAGGCAAAAGAGTAGAGGAAGGGTCACTGAAGCTTTTAAATTAACCTAGAAAATGAAAAATAACACCCCGTCACAATGAACAGTAAAACTTTCCAGTACAGTTCAGACCTACTTAAAAGGCTGTGAGAGATGTTACTGAAATTAGAAACACTGTTTTTGCTGAATTGAGGTGTAATAACATACAAGTTTTTCTAGAACACATATATTCTTCTAAGTACAACCAATATAAACATATAAACTCTGAAAAAGATACTTGCAAGATAGGTTTAATTAACCTAATATGCTTCCAATCCATCAACTAAATGGTTCAAATATTTTCGGTATGCTAAATGTAAATAAGTGAGGCAGGGTTCATAAATTCAACATATTGCTTTGTTGTCTGTGAAGTTGTACTGATTTTCCAATTGGAGCAATTACAGCATTGTCGTTTTCTTAATAAATCTTTCTATTAATTTTTGATGCATATAAATACACAAAAGTCATAAATATGAACCAATAGCACAAAAAGAGAATAATACTGAAGAAAATGCAAATTATATTGGTTTATAATACCAACAATAACCTGCATTTCTAGACCACTTTCCAGTCAGTTGTTGCCAACATCCTACAAATATTAGCTATTTTCAAGGCTTCTGTGAGAAGAGGAAGCATTAACATCTCCATTTAAACTGGCTTCAATTTTTTAAGTGCCTGCTAATTTGGGACACCAGTTTGGAGAAGGGGGTGGCTAAAGGAGGAATGGACTACCAATATGAAATTCTGAACAATCAATAATAAAAATGCCTTTTTTTGTCATTGATTTCCTTAAGGATTTCCTGGGTCTTTGGGAGAAGAGGACAATTTCATCTTAAGTGTATGTCAGGAAAAGAATATAATCCAGCACTACTAATTTTCAGCCTCATTTTCCATCCTGTCCTTGTGTTCTTGTTAGGGTTTGAATATCACTGCCTGGTAACAGTAGATCAAACTCTACTACTCCACCTCCCAACATGATACCTTATCCCTTGAGGTCATCCACTGCTTACAATCTCAATCACTCTGTGCTATTTGTAGTAGAGCTACCTGTCCAAAGAAGCTCTTTCTGCAATAACTATTGAGACAGCCTCATTCCGCCACCACGAATGAGACATACTGTCCTCCCCTGTCTTTTCAGATTCTATAGAAATTCATCAAGTCTTCTTTATTTTAGGTTTTAACACTATATTAAAAAGAATACTAATAATAAAACTATAATGTTCTCGATATGTCTTGAAAGGGACATACAGGAAGTCTGATAAAACTTCCTCTTTCTGCAAAGTATTTGTCTGGAGAATAATGACATTTTAAAGTATCAATACAATTATCTCAACAGACACATTAACAGAGAGAAATTTATTTTAAGAAATAAAAAAAAAGAAGAAAATGGGAAAAAAAGGAAAATAGGAGGTATGTCCTACTCAGACAGTTGAATTTGTATCTGTTAGCTATGTACTACATCAACAGACATGACAGAAAACTGATCCAGCAGCTATTTCAACACTATGTAACCCAAATCCGCATTATGATGTTGGGGAAATGTCCTGGTTTCAAGAAATTAAACGAGCCTTAATCATTTCAATTTCCCAGTCTCTTATGATTTGTTCATATGATTTCACTAAGTAGTTTGATATGTTGTTTAAGAATATTCTGTTAAATAAGTAATATTTACAAGAATTTCTCTCCATCCCTGCAGGGATAATAGAACATTATAACAGTTCCCTCACAGAGAAAGCTCTCAACTTTTAGCTCCTTTTCTGCTAAATCTAAAAATCAAGTTGCCTTTCTAGCAGCACTGACATATTTATTCACTGTAGATCAAACAAAGGCATGTAAAATGACAAGGAAAAATTCACGGAGACTGGTAATGCTAGAGAGGACACTAAAATCACTGGAAAGAGGACCTGGGGTAGGAAACCTCTGTACAAGCTGTCTCACAACAGTTTGCCAGGATCATGACATTTTTATACATAATTTTGGGTTTTGTCCTGAGATCTTATTATCTTCTGCAATGTCTGGGAACCCCGGGAGCTCTGCAGGAACCAGAATATGATATGCAGACAGAGGTTCTGGTGTCTTCTCCTTCACCTGCTCTCCTTTGCTTGGCTTAATCATGGTACATAATATTGCTTAAAAGTCATAACCTTTCACAAAACTTATTTTGGGGAATGATAATGGATCACACAAGATGTAAATATCACAGAAGAGCCCCTTTCAATCCCCATACCTACATGCCCATGCATAAAAAACTTCTTGGCGTTGACTGATGATGGCTTCTAAATATGACAGATCAGGAATTTCTAGCTCATTTGTTTCCTTCCCTTTCATAGAAGATCTGATTATCGGCTATGAAATTTACCTAAATAAAGATTGTGTGTGGAGCAGATTTTACGCCTTTAATTACAAACAAGAGTTAGTTAACGTTGCTGTACCAGCCTTCCCCTCTGTTGCACACTGATTCCACACAGCCCTTACAGAAAAAGGAGCGCCTACAAAACAGGACTGCAACAAGCAAGGCAAGCCTGGGAGGGGACCTGGTGTAAATGTGTAGCCTAGGTGGGTCTGTGGAGGTTTTCTGGCAGGCTTTTGAGCCTGGAGAGTCCTGGGTTCAAGTGCGCTTGTTGGGAGATCCTGATTGCAAGCCTCTGTTTTGAGAAGGTGAGCGAGTGGTTCATAATTTGGGGAGAAGGCGGCTCTGAAGTGCTTTGCCTTCAGGCCTTCTGACTGCAGCAGTGGCAGGTCTGGCTTCAGTTCTGAAAAGAGAGAGGGTTTTTTGCCAAATTTTCTAACCCAAGTACCTGCATTGTTACATGCTTAGCGCTGACATGCAAATACTGACGCTCATACATATGTATGATTATGTCAGTGTCGGTCTTCAGCCGTGGATAGCTGTATGCTTGACTGGCATGTGTGTTGCTGATTACTCGATTCTTGGATTCCAATGATTTTTTGAGACAGCTGAAACCCCAATTTTTTGCATTTTGTTTATTTAGTGAAATATCAAAAAAAGAAGAGAAAGCGAAGGTTGATTTAAGTTTGGAGTTTTGTTTTTCAAGGTTTTTTTTTTTTCTTTGGCTTTGGTGTTTTCTCTTAAGCTGTGTTTCAGCTTGCAGCAAGTGGTTGGCCACCCCTACCCTTCTGGTTCCTTGCTTTCTTTTACACTCTTCCAGAACATGTTTCATGCCTTCCCTCTTTCTTGTTTAGACTAAATTAGCCAATGAACAACCTGACCCAGCTGCTTAGCTGTTCCCTGATCTGCATTTTACTTCTTAATGAGCTCAGAGTGACAAGCTATTTAGGCTGCTCGTTCCAGCATCAGCTCTGACTCCATCTGTAACTTTAGTGCCACTTCTTTGTCAGCAATGCCAATTACAAATGTGTGCCTTTCTAATTTACAGCACTCTAGTTATAACGCCCACGCTGTGCTCCGTGTGTTCTCTCTTTGCTTCTACTGTTTGCAGTCACCTGAGCAGACCTTCAGATTGTCAGAGCAAGGGTCTGCTACGTTGCTGGCATTGATCAGCTATGATCTTTAGCACCGTATAGAATTTGGCACTGCATAGATCGTTTGCTCCCTTTCATCTGCCCTGAATTTGGAAAGCTCCGTCGGTTCACACGGGGTTCTACGAACCTGTCTGTGCATTGATCCTTCTGTGAACTGGCAATCCTGGAGCAAATGTGTTCCCTCGCATATGATACCGCAATATGGGAAAAAGAATTACTTACTATGCATCTGTAGGGCTATATTATATTTTTCTTGGCCTCCCCCGCATTCATCTGCAGAAAAATCTTAAATATGTTCCTCTTTTGCCCATAAGCAGTAACTAGGACTTGATCCATTTCTTTGTGTGTATTGTTAAAAACGCAGAACGTCCTGAAGTCTCTGCTCAGGCAAATACAATTGCAGTAAGCAGTCTCCATTTCCAGTGGCTTATAATTTGGTCTACTGAGCAGCTGAAAATGGATCTGCTCTTTTCTGTTGCTGTTGCTGCTGGGTGTGCATCCTCTTTTGAGCAGTTGGTCTTCTCAGGAGTAAGACTCATATCTAGAAAGATGTTTAAGGGGATACTAAAGGAAGCAATCTGTTTGGCTCATTAGATTCTCAAAGAGACAGTTCCTCAGACTTAATGGCCGGTATATTTTAAATTAATTAAAAGAGATAACTACTTCACATTGTTCATAATCTACTTTTGGTTTTTCATTTCATCATGATTCTGTTGCTGTTCCAATTGGTTGGATGTGGAAAGACCATTATTATCTCCAGCCATGCCGCATAATGCAAGAACAGTCTTAGACTGTGTGGTTTCATCTGATGATTCACTGTGAATGTGTTTTCTTCTGCTAATTTTTTTGCTCCCTGTTTGGACCATTTCTTAGAAAACGTGAAATACTCTCATTTTTTGTAAGCAGTGTGAGGAATGACGGAAATCCCAAGAAATGCATCAGGTAGGATTTGTCACATATCTGTTAAGGCAGAACAACAGGCTTCTGAGAGTTACCAGGCTACATTTCTTTCGTCAGATCCCATGTGGTGCTTTCAGCTGAAATGAGTGCGCATCAGCCAAGGTATTCCTGAAATGATTAAACCCTTTATCTCCCATGGACAGTGGAAGTAGAATTTGGCTTGATGTTTAGTACAAAGAAGCAGTAGAGTGCAACATTTAGCATTTATTTCTACATTATTATTTTTTCTTCAGGGAAAAAAAAAATTGAGTCAAGGTAAAATTGTTACTCACAGGGCAAAATTGTTAAAAATATGTATGTTGCATTCACATACATAACAGACAGAAACTGTAAACCAGAAATTCTTGTATTAGAAAGTTTAGATCTTGATCCTGTAAAACTATCCATGTAGACTGCTGAATTCAGACAGCCCCATTTGACAAGGCTGTGTATGGATTGATTTTGAATCATTTATGATCTGTTTCTAATAACTGTTCTGGCCATAATTCAGTTTTGCAGGAGAACAAAACAGTGATGGACAAACTGCTCAGCATTTAGAGTTTCACGAACAGCTGATAACTAAATTATGCAGTTTGCTTAGATTATTAAAAATGCTATCAAATTTTCAAATTTTATCAGAAATTCTACTCCAAATGCTTCTGCAAAGGGAAGGTATCTTTGGGAAAATTCACGAAGGCTTACATATACAGCTAGCACAGTGGAGAACTGAACATTTCTGGTTTCTAATTTTCTGGTGAACAAGTATAGAAAGCATAAGTGATGTCGATAGCCAAACCTGTGACCTTTCATTTTTAATACTGCAGGATTCAGTTTGTTTATCTCTTTGTTGAAGATTACTCACTGAAAGGCCAGAAAAGCTGTGAAAATTATGATCATAATTCTAAAATAAAACCATTAGAATTGGTGTTTGTGCCTCAAGAAATTAGAATTACTTTTCTTCTCCTGTTTTGAGTAGCTCAAGCTCATTTGAAAGGGAAGAATTACAAATGTTTTAGTCTACTTTCCACATGAGAGACTGTGTTGATGTCTGTAAGTGTTGCAGTTAAATAACTTCTTTTAAATTAGTGTGGAATTCTACTCATCTGTAAGAAGGAGTAGATCCTCTCTTTATGTCTATCTTTTTAAAATCTATTCCTAACAAGAGTAAAACTATTTTAGACAAATTATTTTAGGTGCAATAAGGAGATGTGATTCTGATCACAGAGTCTGTTTTCTACTGTTGACCACCTCCTCTGTGAGAGACAAGTGTAGAGGTGTATGGATCATGTTGTGGCCTGGCTATTCTGCAGCTGGTATAACAGCTATAGGGCATGATTACAAGCTGGCATAACTTAGGGCAGCCCTGAGGCTGCTCAAAATTGCACTGGGGCTGAACAGTCTCCAGATAACCCCGGGAGCTGGGACTGCCTTTGGCACCATCTTCCATTGCTGCACTGATAATACTCCAGGCAAGGAAGGAAAATCTTGCAAGTGAACAAATCTGGAGAGTTATGAATGTGTCATTTTTAAATAGTAGCTTTTAAGATGTATAGGATCAAAATTTCCTCATTAATTTCCATTGATATTACATCAGCTAAAGAACTACTCTGTCAAGATGAGTCGTTCTTTCCCAGCTTTTTTTTTTCTAGATATGTCCTTTTTTCTTGTGGGCTAAAATTAATAAATTAATACATTTTAAGTCTAGAAATCTGCATGACAATATTTTAGTTTAACTTCCTGTATTACATAGGTCACTGAATTTCATCCTGTAATTTCTGCATTGAGCCCTATAACTTGTAGCTGAGCTAGAACGTACCTTTTAAAAAGCTATTCAATATTGATTTAAGGACTCCCACTGAAAGAGAATCTACCATGGCCCTCGGTAATTTGTTCCAGTGATTAATTACCCTCAGTGTTAATATTGTGCATCTTATTTTCAATACCTCTCTCTTTTAATCCAGCACAGTTTCAATGGGCAAGATAGGAGACTTTTTACAGTGTTCTATGGAGAACTGCTCGGCACCAATCTACTTGAAGCAAATATATTGTTACTCCCTTATTGCTCCCTTCCAGAGGTAACGATACATCAATGATCTTATGAAGCTCCCTGAGTACTACAGACATACCTGTAAATATTAGGGGCTCGAGCATGACATAAAAACAGATCCTCATGTCCCAATGATTGCCAGGGAAACACATACTTCTACATGGGATGTGGAGGGTGAGCTGTTGTGTGTGTCAGAGGGGCTAAGACTGCTTTTACACTTACTCCCTGGCCTGTACTTAGCACCCTCAAGGAGGCAGGGGTGAACTCCTTCCCCTGAGTGTGTGTCTGAAAATACTGTGGTTATGTTGGTCAGTTTGCAGAGTACAACATTTTTCAGGTTGGGATTTTTCACACATTTCCATAGAAGCTAACATGGTGATGGAGGTGGCTGGAGGATATCAGCCTCTCCCCTTAATTATAAAACATAAACTTTTGCTAAAAGGAAAACAAAACCTTTGCTTATTTGCAGGCTAACAGATGTTGTAAGAATAGCCAGTGGTTAAGAATTGGTTGCATCACCTTCAGTGCAGGCTAAATCTTCAATTCGCAAATTAAATAGTACTGTTGGTGTACGCTTTTCTCTTTGCTTCTTCATCTCCAAATGTGCTTTAGTCCTAACCTAGAGGGACCACCTGTGAGCAAGAGGGTAGTTTAGTCTCCATGCTTATTCACTCCTTGGTCTCTCTGCTGAGACTGTCAAGCCAAGAATGCCAATTAGTTCAGCATTAACAAGCCTCTTTATGTGTTCTATTGGGCCTAAGAATTGACAGCTTCAATTCTGAATTTCCTTGGTTATGTGGATTTATGTTAAATTCTTGTTTCTCATGAAAATGCTCTCAAGCCACTGGTTGGGTTGTAACTAATTGTTTCAGAATTAGAAGTGGGCGCAAATCAAAATCTGGTCAGGTTACCCCTGGACTTGGATACACTACGAAATCTAATCTGTACAGCTCATGCTTAACTGTGTTTACAATGCTCCTCTGAAATAAATTGTTTTGTGTAAAGCTGTGAAAAGTCTTAGTTTTATATTGGTGGCCGTGCATGGGCCTGATACAGAAGCAAAGATTGGGGTTTGAAGCAAATCCTGTTCAGGGACAAATTTCAAAAAGTGAAATAATTTTAAATTCATGCTCTAAATAGACCTCTTTGTACATTTGGGTCATTTACATGCCTGTAAAAGTACTGCAAGTGCTGCCTACTTATGGGCTACATTAGGGACATTGTGCTTTCTCCGGTGTTACCCTACATACTTAGGAAGAGATTGGGGTAAACTCCAGAAAACCATGCTGCCCCACTTCACAGTTCTCCTTCTTGTGTCCTCTTAAAACCCTCTGAGGACCACAAAGGAAAAAGCTGGTAATGATTAGAGTACTATATTGCTGAGACCACAACCTATCTCAGCATCCTGTATTTTCTCATTGCTTCCTCATGCCTACCCCTCCCATTGAGCTCTTTTACTAGATGTGGCCGGACTGACATCTTTGTACCTGTTTGTACAGGGATCAACCCCCTTGGAGTACAGGTTTATGGTGTAGATCCCCATGCTTCATAGTAAGACCAATATGCAATAATCTATAAGCGCTTGCAAAAAAGGCAAAATCAGAGAGATTGTTTCTAACTCTGCTTTTTCATGGGCTGTATGGCAGTAGTCAGCATGGCTGAAAAATGTCTCCATGCATGTTGTTTATAGCCCGGTTGCATTAGTCAGCTTCCGTTAATAAATCAGATACAAGTTGTGACATGTTGTTAATTCGATCACTAATAACCTGCTCAAATTGCAAATCTATGTCAGCAGGTTGGTGTTGATTAAGTTGTAGTCACTACTAACATATTGTTTTAAATGACTGATAAATTTTATTTGCTGCAGTGATAGACTGCCTGCTCTGTTGTGGTTTGCGTGGTTTTTTTTTTCCTCCCCTTGTAAGCTTAGAAAAAAGACACAAATGGCCCTGAGGTGGTCCTCTATAGGCCTTTCTCTTCTGTTTGCTGCAAAGAGAGCTGGTAGCCACTAGAGGGGAGGAGACTGCCGGCTTTACTGAGCGCTTCACGCTAGACCTTGAAGGTGCAGAAGCTGTCACAAGACTGGTTGCCCAACGAAATGGTTTAAAATATGTTATGAAGGTTAGTAAAAAATAAAAATAAAAAATGTTTTTCCCCTCTGCCCCCACTCCCCTTAATGCATTTGAAATATTAATTTCTCAGCACATCAGCTCTCTTTGGAGTGTTACTATCTCAGGTGATAACTGGGGGAGGGAAAAAACCTACGGTAACAAACATTTAAAATGTTACGTCTGAAGGTAATGTGTTAAATCTTTCAAAGCAAATGTTTTCTTTTCTGTGCAAGGATACTGGCAAATAAGGGCATGGTCTAGGAATAGCAAACATTTATTTCCTGTGTGAAATGAGAAGTTTTGATTTTATATGTTCAAAGTTTCCAACCATTCTGTCCATTCCTCTCTTCTCCCCCCCCCCCAAACTATTGATGCTGAAGAAATGACTAACCTAGTAGAAAACTTAAGCATCATTCTTATAAACTTTTTGAAACATATAGGCTGTGTTATACGTAACCAAAACTAAGCCAGAATAGCAGAAATACTCATTTTATCATCTGAAGATGGATAAATATATGTTTCTGTCTTTATATATACAGTCTGACCTTTTTATTTTATTTTTTTAAAACAGAGTAAAATTCTTGGTATTGTTAAAGAGCTATAATGTAGAACTGTAGCTTGTTACACTTACTCTCCTGAGTGTAATTGCACTAAGATCATTCAGTTTCCATTTGGAAAGCCAGTGGCAATTACTGGAATACAATGTATCATGCATTTGCTCACTGGATATAAAACGTATATACTAATTCGCAATAAAATGTAACAGCTGTCAGTGCATTTTCTGCTCTGTTACTTCAATAAATTGGAACTCTGACTAGAAAATGGGAATATTGCATTTTTACACACTCCGTAATGTGTTTGCTTTTTGCAAATACAATTTATTTTTTTCATGACAAAAATTGTGGTTTGTTATTACTGCTAGTGGATAAATATTCTTATATCAGAATGAATTACACATGGTATCTGTAAAGAAGTAGTAATATTTTCTGCTTTTTATTGTAGCCTGTCTCCAGTAAACAAAATGCACTTAACCTACTTCTGTCACATACTGGGTATATTTTTTTTAGCATTGCAATGGTTGGGGGATGGGGAGAGATTATTTTACCCTACCTTTGCAGGTATTTGGATAACTGGTTAACATCTTGTAGGAGACAGTTATTTCCCTCTCGGATTTCTTTTTATTTTTATAAACCTATATATAGATAAATAGTTCTGGAAGATAGTTATTAACCATGATTCCTCACATTATGAACTAGTGCATCTGAGTTTTATTTAAGATAAAATGCCTGCACATTTGTGTAATTTTGTTACTTGAGGTCAGACTTTTCACAGATAATTAGCCTTTTACACACTGTGAAATCAACCTGCATTGGTTATTTGGCTAGACTCTTTGCTTCTGTTCTTTATTTCCCAGAAGGTTAACGTGCTGAAAATCTAGCTGCAAGCACATAGTACTGTCTCTTTGTGTTGCTAATTATCCCGTTGCATAATTATTAATATCAGGAGCAGGAAGAGGAAACAAGCACACCAAATAGTCGTGAATGCTAGTGTTCTGGCAGGAAGCTAGTCCTGCATTAATAAAATGTGCCTGTGCCAATATCACAGAAGATAGGAGCGTTCCTTGTTAAGGATCATTTATTAACTGAGATCATCTTTTAGTTCGCCTTGGGGTAATGACTAATGTCAATGGCAAATTTCACAGTTGTCTAGAGAAATGAATTAAATTTGTAATAAAAAGCCCTTCGGCTTGTTGTACATGTTCATTTATTGGAGTAGTTGAACTAGGAGAACTGTAAGGCAACCAAGAACATCGGCTTAATTTTCCTTACATATAATAGTGACCTTTAGCTTCATATTGAAAAAGTTACCTATTATAGACTGGTAAATTAAATGAGAAGTTCCTCTAATGCAAAATAAACTAAGTGACTGAGCTAAGTTAAACGGCCCTTGAGCTTATGAGTTTTTTGGCAGAAACAAATTCTTTTTTTTCTACATTTCTTCTGCGCAAGTCCTCTGAAGGTGGTTTGATGTCTAATCAGTCAGATAAAACAATACAAAGCGGGCTGCTGAAAAGTAGCTAGAAGCCCATCCTGAAGGATACCAGGGTGATTGCAAACTTGGGCTAGTACAGTGACATTTTGCATATTGAAAGTGTGGTTTTGTTTGAAAACTTTCAAATATTCTCTGTATGTCTCTTTCCTATAAATTCAAAGCAACCTGCATCAATTTATAAAAAGGGTGGGTTGGTTGTTGTTTTTTTTTTTTTAATTTATGTGTGCATTAAAAACCAGAAGCAAGTCTTAAAATATTGTCACTGCAGAGAATAAATACGAAATTGACAGGAAAATATCAAAATATAAGGAGGAATGGCACGTACCGCAGCGCAGGTGGAATGAGAATTAAAATCATCCTCTGCTCCTAGGTCAAAGGACAAGAGAGTTTCTAATTTCAGGGTATAGATTTCAGTCTTGGGAAAGACAATAAGCCCTGTCCCACCAGCAATTTAATACAGACTGTAGTTGATTGTTAGTGTGGTAGGTTTCTCTCTCTCAAAGATATACCACGCCTTACTGAACACAAGAAAAATATGGGCAAAATCCCAGCAGACAGCAATAGAAAAATCCTGCAGCTGTTGAAGGAAAATGGAGGTGGGAATATATTTCCTTTGCCATCAACACCTAGTTGGGCTCAGGATGTGCTTATATGGTGAGCCCCCAAATCATACTGAGGTGCTTGGAAAATGGTCAAAATAAATACAAGAGTACTGTCTTATTCTGCGTGTTTGTCAAAGTTCATGACAGAATTGCAGCACCGATGTTTTCAAAATCACTTTCATGTTGTGTATAAATTCTTCATTTAATTCTGTGTAGTAAGTGCTTTTGTGTGATCTGATGGTAAAGTCCTGTGCTTATTTCCATGAAATTTAATACGACAGTCATCTAACAGTCATTATTTACTCTGAAGGATCCTGATGTTCTGAAAGTTTTGTAGATGTGAAATTCTCTGTCTGCATTATGCAATAGCAAAAAATAACTTTTGGAAGTTTGGCAAGAAGCTGCATATTTTAATGGATACTTTCCCCATAAAATACTTTTTTTAATAGTTTGCCAGGTGAATAAAAGGATGTTCTTACTATAACTGACGAGGCTTAGCAAGAAATTTGGAGTGACTAGTAAAATCATGAAAATGCAAATGTCAATAAAAATTCTTAACAGCTCCCAGGGCAAACCGTAGATTGTTAACAGAGGTACGGACATAGGAAGTTTTTAAGGAATTTTGGCAACTCTGGTCTACATTATTGTTGTGTGACTCAACTCTGGAGTGAATTATTTCAAATGTAAAATTAATCTGTGGAGAAAAAGATATAGTCAAGCGTAATATCCAGAGATTGTAATATATCCACAGGGAGTCAGTGTTGCCGGGGGTCTTTTTTGCACCAGTCAGCTAATGGACCCAAACTAGGGAGGCAGAAAATAGGGAGTTAAATGCAGAGGTACAAAGCTGCTAATGGTTACTGTTTATTTTTTCTGACAGAGAAGGTCAACTTTAATTTTGCATCTGTCACGTGCCTGAATTCTAATGTATCATCTTAGCAGCTTTTAAGAATATTCCAGAGATGGTTACCAGAAGATAATGCAGAAATGAAGCATGGTGGTGTTCGTAAGTGGGGGAGGGAAACGGTAGGCTTACTTTGTCCTTCGGTGTAAATCATTGCTAAGTTTAGTGGGACAACTGTCTTTCTTTAAAGTCCAGATTAATGTTCATTGCGCAGACAGGATGACAACTGCTTGAAGAAAAATTGTCATCTATGTGGCTCTGAGTAAAATCTAAAAGTTTATCTGTTACTTTATTCTTAAATCCAGAAAATTATTTTAGAATATCTTTTTCTTAAGCAGTAAAAAAGGGTCTTGTTTAGCTGTATGTAGTGAAATTGCATTTTCTCGCTAGCAAGAATGTATAGTAGCAAGAGACTTTCATTTCAAAAAGGCTTTTCTAAAATCCAGCCATTGGAAGTTGTGAATATGGTAAGCAAGCCCTGTGTTTTTAAAATAAATATTCTAATGCCTGCTCAGAATGTGGGCATGGGTATGTATAAAAAGTGTGTTTTACATTCAATTTTCAGTATGTTGACTTAAGGTTTTTTTGAAGGGAAAGAAAAAAAAAAGTATAATCAAAGCTAGAACTTGATCTAAGCATGACAAAAAAAAATTGCTAATGTTGGAGGTGATAAAGACAGTGACTGTATACAGGTACTTGCAAATTTAAATATGCAGTTCTATGAAGAGAATGAAGATTTGTCTTTATGTTTAAGGAAAAGAAGAATAACTTCCACCTAATTTTCTTCCACAACTTTTTTCTGGGAGGTGTGTGACTGATATTATAAAACACCTTTTAAAAAACTCAACCAAACAAATGTCGTTGCAGCCAGGAATGTGAAGGTGTGTTATTATTATGCAATTAAATGAAATGATTGAATATATACTTTCTTAAAATTCAAGGGCTATCATCAGCATTTACAAAATGAATACCTTGAGTACCTGCAGCACTTGTCAAACTGTTTCAGAAATTTTGGTGTGAGGAATATCTGAAATTTAGGCTATCCTTAAGCAAGTTGGCTAGATACAGATTTAAGCAGCTAAGTTTGAAAGTGCTGGCTTGCTTTTGGGCTTTCTGTACTGTTCTGTATTTTTGCAATTCTGTTAGTCACCTTTAGGAAAAGACCTTTAGTCTCTGCTCTGTAAGCTTTCTGTTTACTTAAACTAAATTTGGTATTTTCTACCAAGAGGTATTTTCTTTTCTGGGTTTGTTTATTTTTTAATATTCCCCCCCCCCCCCCCCCCCCCCCTTTTTGTAAACTGTAGTATTTACTGTTCACAGTCTTAGCTGACCAAGAAGTAAAGCAGCATGGGAGGAATAAAGCAGATATGGGTGGGGTTCTCTGAAACAGATTCATTTTCTCTCTGTGCATTTCTCTGCTGTGGAATAGACTTTATGCTTATTCACAGAGAGGGAGTTTAGAAATGTTTTTAGAAAATGCAGATGTGCAAAGCATTCTTAATAAGGATGGGAAAAGAGTTTGCACTCCCCTTTTAACCACTCTCTCACCTCAGCCCTTTTCAGCATGTAACCTTATTCTCTGTGGGATTACTTGGATGAAAACCAATTAGAGAACTGCTCACACAATATAAATGCATACAGATTAGTACAGATTGAACAGTACCAATGCCAACTAATCATACAGTATATAAAGTCCTAAACAATATAGATATTAAGGAATGATGGGGAAATGGACTCATATTGTTATAAAACTGAGCACAAAATGGAAACAGCATAAAAGTGTTTATTTAAATAATAAATAAAGTATAGGTTTTCTCTTCCCCCCTCCTTCTTTTTCTTCCCTTTGTGGCAATCTGCCCATAGACAAACTAAGTATACCAAAGAAAAGTCAGCCTACATGTTTTCCTGGGTATTCCCCATGCCTTCGTGGTAACATTACTTCATTGTTGTTGTTTTTCGTCCTTTAACTGCCCATCCCCTCGATAACCTCGAATGCAGCGCTTATTCTCCAGCTGGGACGAGAATGAGAAAATGCTCTCCTCTGAGGAGGATGCTGATGCCACTACAAAGGTGTCTGGGAGGGACAAACAGAGACTGTGAATATAACTGAGTTATTTTAATGCATGGCCCCCAAGGACTGTGCAACCTGAAGGGTTTGTTTTGCTGAGTGAAGCCTGCAAGAGGACGACTGCAGAACCATGAGATCAGCCATTGTTTCCCTTTGTGTTGGTGTTGTCAATTCCTGACATTCCAGGGAGGATATTTTGAGGAAAATATAGTACTTTTTTCTCTTCACGCCTGTTGCCCAGCAATGGAAATGGAATGATGAGAAAATGCAAGTCTCCTTCAGGTTTCATGCTCTCTTCATACTACAATGTCTGTTCTGATGTGCCTACAGTTTTGGTCTTTTTTTTTTCTTTACCTTTTTCCTGCTTTTTCTGTTATTATTAATAGGAAAATGTTTTCGTGATTAAAATTAGAACTAGGCTTTCTGACGAGCAGTAAACTCTTCCTACCTCCCTACTCTGATGTTTCTTTGTTATATGTAATTATGGTGAAACCTTCTGACTTTTTAAAGTAATATCACAGACCATTTTCAGTCTGTTCCTAATTAGAACCATGTGAGGTACCCATTATTTACTTTAATATTGAAAGGGTTTTTTAATCCTTGAAAAACATTTTGGCAACTGTCTTGAAATAATGTGCTAGAATTTTGAGTTACCTGCTTCGTATCTTCTCCTGGGCATTTGTCTGACTGATCTCTTAGCTGCTGAACTAAATTGTCCACTTACTATTATAGCAAAAGTGAGAGAGTAAGAAGTCTATCTAGGTATAGGTACAAGCCAAAAGTGAAAGATAAAAACACACATAAAAGAACTGAGTCATACTCAGATTGGCAAAAAAACCTCAAGACAACTAAAGGAAATGGAATAGTTTACAGGAGAGATTGGTGTATACATCGGTCTTCTCCAGAACAGCTGTCATTTTTAGACCAGCAGTGATTATGCGTAGAATTTTACTCTGAAAATGTTTACTAAAGCATTCAGAAAAAAAGGCTAATTACTGTAGTAACTCCCTGCACTATATGGTGTCTGTTCGTCTCTAGCTTCAAAGAAGAGAGAAAAGAAATCTCTGCTACCACGGTTATTACATAATTTTAGCTGGATTTCTGTGCTCCAGTTTTAATAGAGATGTGCAGGATCTCAATTGCCTGTATTCATTAAGTTCTCACTGCTCAGTTCTGTAGCTGAAACCCGGAGCCAAATCCTGACATGTGTGCTCAGGTATTAATTATGTCCAAACAGGAGTATTGGATAGGCCCTTGTGCACGTGACACCTTCATCGGATGATGTCTAGATGCCATGATTTCCGTAGCTGGAGTAGTCTAGTAACGATTCCCCTATCACGAGAGAAAGTCGATTTAGAAGTGATGGAGAGAGAGAGCAACAGCTAGTGGAGAGCCTGGTACCTAAGCGGTGTGACTTGTTAGTGCCACAGGGCAGGAGAGGGCACCAGGGACCCACTGTCTACTCTGAGTTCATGTAATCCACCCCTCACTCCATGATTTGCTCCAGACCTACAGGCTTTGGGAACTTAACTGATTGCTTCTTTCTGACCGCAAATGAAAATACATATTAACAAATATGAGGGACTCTGTTGGGGCTTCTGGATTTTGCCTGGAGATGGGATCACTGGGGTTATTCATGCCAAGTCTCCATGAATTTGAAGGAGTACTGACCTTTTCCATGAGAAATTCAGACCTGAACATTTGAACTTTAAAAAGGAGTAACTTCTTACCATTAATATGAATAATTTCTCAGATTTTCCAGAATGAGATTTATTTTTCCTCAAATGCCTTTCATTGCCATTGCCTCATTACTGCCTAGCCCACTTTGGTCCAGCTGTGGGAAGGAATGAGCTGCCCCTCTTGCATTGCTATGGAGTGCCCGACCCCCTCAAAAGGCAAAAATGTGCCTGTTCAGTTCATCTGAATGTTTAAGCCACATGAGGAGATGTTATTACTTACTATAATAACCAACACTGCAGATGGGAAGTTTTCATTTAGAACATTTTGCCAATACACCTATCAGACCAAGTTAAATTAAGCATAATTTGAAAGGAATTATTCCCATCTAACAAGCAGGACTATGTTATGCAGATGGTCACTGAAGATTTATTTTATTTTCCTATCCATCACAGATTTGTCAAGGACCAGTCAGGGAACGGAGGCATCACAAGCCCTAAGGGCTTAAAATAGGGAAAAACCTATTAGGTCATCAACTCCTCCCTTCTGCTAGGAGAGATTTATTACTGACAGCATAGTCTGAAGTGCTTTGTCCAGTCCAATTTTTAATGACACTTGCTGTTGTCTAGAAATTCTGGCAAGAGAAAAAAATGTTTTACAGAAAAAAAAAAAAAATCAGTGGACAAAGACTACTAACATAGGAAATTATAGGGGGTTAGAGACTTTATGTAAGTTTTCTGCAGTTTCAGAAAGCACTTGTGCAGAACCAGTGAAGAAAGTCTGGGCCAGCTGAGGGAAGATGCCCACAGTTTCTGAACATAAACCATAAATGATAGCAGAGCATTGATTTTTTAATAACAATTTTTATGTTGTTCTATAAAAATGTATTGGTAGGAAAAAAAGTAAAGGATGGAGGGCTGCATTTGAGTGGACAAAGGAGAAAATTGGCTGCCAAGGGTAATAGAAGTGCAGTGGAACACTATTTCTGTTTCAAATAGAGGAGGGTGTAAGAAAGCAGCACACCGCTTACTGATTCATCTCAAAAAGCATGCTGCATCCTAAAAACCTGCCAGAACTAACAAGACATCATGGGTGAATTCCTGTTCCCAAAGAAGTAAGCAAGGATCTTGCCATTGACTTCCCTGGGGTTAGGATTTCACACAATAGTTGAAATTTCTGTTGTGTGCTGTGGAGCTGAGGGGTCGCTGGAACTTCGACTCATGAATATGCACGCACGGTGCTGTACTGGGAAGTTAAATGTGGGCTTCAAAGAAACAGGGAGAAGTCAAAGTCTGGGATGCTTTCTGTACCATCTCCTGACCAGGTCTCATTTCTACTAGGCTGATACTAATCCCAGACATTTCTTACGAGTTTGCATTCCAGAGATCATAACCTACCTGGAAGACTGTATTTTCTCTAATTCCCTTTTAATATCCTGTTCATGTTGTTGAGTGTGTATGTAATTGATATGTTATTGTTATTCTTAGACTTCAGGGGTATTTTTGAACGCTATCTTCAAGGAAGTGGTGTCAGGGCATCATGTGAATTGTGAAGGAAAGGAATGCCATAGCCGACTATCTCCTGTGACGAATAAAGCTCTGTGCCATGCTCTTTCAGACTTCACTCTGTCATTGATACTGTCAGTTCCAGGCTTCCTGCTGGTCATATTTACTATCCTAGGCTGTGGAGGAGGGGAGGCAAAACCGTCCTCCAAAGAGTAGGGATCTTACTCAGTGGATATCCTGAAGATCAGGCTGAAGACCTCGAGTGGATTAGTGGTCTATGCCATAGTAGATGCAATGCTGTATTTTGTACTATTTGGAGCATCTGTATGTGCCTTGGATACTTTTGTAACACTTAACTCAGCAATAATTTTCACTGAGATCACTCTCATCCCTAGTTTTAATAATTCAGATTTAATATAGAAGGAATTATAAATATGGCCTCCTAGTCAAATCGTGAAAGTGGTTCAGCATATGTTTTCATGAAAAACTCACATTTTCCATAGGTTGTCCACCCTCCAATACTAGAAAATCTGGATTAAAGAAAAAAATACTGTTAGAAACCGTTGAAATAATGCATTTCTGTGTATAAAGTGTTTGGGAGGGCAACAACTCAATATGATTTTGCTTCATCATTTTCAAAAATCTACAGATCCTTGTTTTTCACTTATTATCTTCCCCACAATAAAAGATAAAAAGTTATTGTTCATTTTTATATGTTTCTGGTATCCTGAGAACAGTTAAATAGAGCATTTTCATATTTGAAAACCCAGAAGTGGAAAATATATATCAAAAGAGATAGTATCCTTTAACAATTGAGGATAATGAATATAAACCCCAAGAAATTCTCAGCCAAGATTTGTCATTCATACTAACTTTCTGCTTCCTTTATCCATTTTTCACTTATATACCAGAAAAACTTTTTAGCAGTTTTAGTCATCCATGAACATACCCCACCCAACTGTTCATGTGAACATAGCACTGCTCTAAGGAAACCTATATATAAAAAACCCGAGTTTTGTTATATAACTTTCTTTCTTAATAAGTTGTCCAATGGTATGAAGAAAGGGAGACCACATTTGTCACTTGTCCTGCTCAAGGCAACACAGCTGCTAGACTTGTGGGGTGGACACCAAGGAACAGGATGTCTCTCTAACGTAGTTCACCATTTGCTCTCTACTGGGAATTTAGGATGGCTTCCTTAAGAGCAGTTTACAATATAGGTATGAGTTAGGTCCCTAATGTAGCTGAGCAGGTTTCTACCCTGACTTCATTAGTAGAATTATGGAAAGAATAAGAGCTGACTAGATCTTGTTCTTACTGAAGTCTGCTGCTGGAGCTTGTAGTCTTGTAAATGTCTGTACTGCAGAAGAAATACTGTAGGTGAGCCTGTGTCTGAAGGCAGAATGAAAATACTGCTAGTAGGATTCAGCTGGCCTTAATTCAAGTCATTGCTCCCAAATGTCCAGTAATGGCCACCTACTGATCCTAGTCCAGCTGGCAGCATGCGCGTATAAAAGTCTCCGTGGAGATAAACAGCAATTAAATCACAGAGAGAGAGAAAGCAATTGCTCTTGAAGAAGCTAATACTGGGAAATACCATGAAACCAAGTTTCTGCTGCATGTCTAACATTATTTCTTATAGGATTCAAGCTTAAGCATATTGGGGGGGATAGAGCTGGATATGATTTACACTGTTCAAGGCCACAGTGCCTGTGCTACTGTGATGGAAAGACATATGGTGCTTGCTTGAAGCAAGCCGAACACAAGCAGAGGTCAGTCTTGCACTGGTGAACAGTATCTTTTATGTGGATATACGGTGCTACTGGAATTCAGCAATGGCTAGCACAGCTTGTTTTTCTGTTGTGGACGTTGTAGAATTGGGGTTACAAGATGAAACTGTGCTCATCACTGGAGAGGTTACCCTGAAAAATGTATTTGTCTGCAGCAATGATAGTATAATTTCTGTCACAGGAGCTTCGTGCCTTTGTTAAGAATTTTTGTTTCACCAAAATATGATTCTACTAGACACTGCATTCTTGTGGTACTTAAAGGAAACAGAGTGGGTTAATACCCAGGAAATTCCTGCTTAGAGAATGGAATTTACTGTTTTGGATATTTACATTGAAGTATTTTTTTGTTCTACAAAAATGTCTGTGAAGAAAAAACCATTCTGGAGTGAAATGTTATTTACCTATATAGAGGATTTTTACAGGAATTTTGTTTTCGGCTAGTTTTCAGCCTTTCGGTTGGTTAGCATTTGGATTTTGTTAAAAATCAGAATTTATGTTTCTCTTTCTCATGCACTCTCTAAGTTTAACTCACATGGATCCAGTAGATGGTAATTTTGTTTCCATCCTGATACAGTAAAAAATAACCTCCTCGTATTAAGATGACTTTGCTTTTTTGTAAAGATGTGGCATGCAGGTCAAAATCAATATGTATCCAAATCCTTTGTGGCAAGAAAAGATGGATAAAATGCTTTGAGACAAAATTTTAAAAACAAACACTGTAATTAGCTTTTATTTAGTCTTTTTTTTAAGACAATGATTTTCATTTCATATGGAAATGTAGATTTCTTCAGAGTAATTTCATGTTCTTTTTGGTTTAAAGCAACTTTTTTCCTTTGATTACTGAAATATGCAGTTCTCTCTATTTAACACGTAATACCAAATCAACATACTTCCCCCTTCCTTTTTTTGCTGATGACAGTCAGCAGAAATCGTGTTCCAAAGTGCCCTGAGAACAAGGGCATTGATCTCAAGTGAGACTCTTGTGCCACCTTCCCCTTGTCACTTTCAGCTGTAATTTGTTAAGATATCAGCTCTAAATTATTAAACACTTTATAAGTATAAATAATTCAGCAGTCAACAAATAAAGTGACAGCCCATTAATCAGTTTCCGTACATGTACATAGGTGGCATGCTGTGGTCTGTGTTGGGGCATGAATTCTGCTGAGGTCCGTGTGCTTTGCAGCAGCACTGCTTCTTCTCACCTCAGGAAAAGGCTTGCATGTGTCTTGTAGGTTTGTCATTTGTTTGCACAAGATCAAACCTGTTCTTCCTAAACTCCAGGGCAGGGTCCGCGGTAAACTTTGAGGCTTTTGTTGTATGAGACCACATTGATATGGGGTCTTTCCTTCTGGCCTGTGTTTAAATCTTCCAAAGGCCAGCCCACATTGGGAACACCAGAAATCAGGCAGTGTGCCTGTAAGTGGGTATACTGCAAACTGACACGATCCTCCTGACAGCAGGACCACCTCTTTGCTATTTCAGGCATCACCTGAACGAAAGAAGCAGTGTGTGAATCAGGCTGAGATTCTTGTACGCTGCCTGTATGGTCAGGAACCATCCCCTCCTCAGGAATTCAGTAAAGTTCTTGTTACACACAAGCAGCATGCATCAATGAAAGGCTGTTGTTAGAACACTGTATATACCCCATACAAATATTGTTAGGGTTTGTCAGTACAAAGAAGGCCTATTTCACGATCCTGAAATTCTACCAGGAAGCCATCAGTGGGCACAAATGTACTTTCCTCCTTGGAAAGTAAAAAAAAAATGCCCTCAGACATTGTTATCCCAATATGCCACGAATATTCTAGGTAAACCTGTGTACAAGGATTATCCACTGTGCTTAGCCATGTTGATATTTTGAAAAAAAAATCTTCTCGGGAAAATGTTTAAAGAAATGCTGTGTGGATTTTTGTGTTTTTAAATCACCGTATGACAAACATAAATGTACAATGATCGCCTTTAAGCCTTCGTTTTCAACACTGCAAGTGTTGCAAATTTGGATTGGCAGTAAAAAGTTTCCTCGAGAAGAACAGGAGAAATGGCTGTTTAACAGCTCTCCATTCTCATCTTGCATAGAAAGCCTGGGAAATTCTTGTCGCAATGGAGAGACTACAAAGAGGCAACAGAAATGATCCTAAGTCAAGGATCAATCCATCACACATAGGAAAAGATTATGTATGTGTCAATCTCTCTTGCTTTTTGATGCAGAACAAATGGATGTTACCCTTGGTAAATGGTTTATATGAATGCCAGTGCAGCGTTTTAATAGAACAGGCCAAGGACAGGGAGACCTCAGACTTCAGCACAGTCAGGGTTTCTTGCTGGATAAAGCACTAGACTGGAACTCGCAAGACCTAAGTTCTGCTCTCACCAAGCTGTTAGATGACCTTGAGCAAGTCACTTCACCCCTACACAGCACCCTCATAAAACTGTGATAATGATATTGACCTCTTTTGTTACAGAACTGTGAGGTCTAGTGGTTAAAACTCCTGCTTAAGAGCAAGGTGGTGGTGTCACCCTGTGCGTACTTGGAACTTGGTGAGGCAAATTTTGGACCACATACATGCAAGTGAAGAGATTCTAAATTACACTGGTGATTTCATTTGCATAAGTGCTTGAAAAGAGAAAAGTGAGCACCTGTGATGAAGCCGGTCTGAATAATATATAGCATGTAAGTGCAATGGCACTAACAAGACAATAATGTGGTTCAGAAACTGAATATGAGAAATGACAAGCAACTGGCAAAGGAAAACCTTTGCTAAATGGAATGCGATTCCATGGTGAAACTGGGTAAACTATGCAGATTTTGTAAAAAATAAAACAATATGGAAATTTGTCTTACAGTGGGATCAAATTAAACGTGTTCTTGTATGAAATGCCTAGGCTGAAGTGCTCACATGTAAATAAAGATTAGGTTCTGATCTTTCTCACAGTAGAATGGATGCAGAAATCCATTGTCTAGTGCAGAACTTATTCGCTGGGACATGGGAGCGTTTATTGCAAAGTCAAAGCATCACAGAGCAAACTGAGGGTGCGGGAAACATATCCGAGATATTACTTTTCTGACTATTAAATGATAGTCTCTGGTCAAGGGATCAGGTTTGTGGATAATGAGTGCTTTTAAGGTCTGCAAGGTTAAGATGATGTGGCATCAGCTATATATAAAATGCTAGTACCAACACTCTTGAAGCAGAGCTCAAGGTGAAAGTTAAAACTGTCATGGAACAAGGTGGCTGAAAAAAGTTGCAAGGCCAATTGACTGGATCAGCAGTATGGTGGCAGTTAGAAAGACAGGCAAACTGATGATCTGCATCAATCCAAAAGACCTCAATAGCATACTAAAGTGCTTATACTGTTCCCTGCCAACAGTCACTGAAATATTGCCAAATAAGCGAACACAATAGTCTTTTCAGTCATGGATGCCAGAGATGGCTTCTGGCAAGTGAAACTGGATGCAGCAAACAGTTACTTGACAACTTTCTGGACCCTGTTTGGGTGCTATCAGTGGCTGACAATGCCGTACAGAACGGGAATCGCTTCAGGGGTACCAGCAGAGATTGCACACAGCCCCTGAGGGTTGTCTGCTGCAGATATCAGTGCAGATGACATTGTTTATACTCATGTGGGAGGGCAAGGATTGAGCTACGGCCAACCATGATCACAAATTTGCTCTGGTAGAGACAGCAAGAAAGATCAGTCACAAGCAAACATAAGAATAGCTGTACTGGCTCAGAACAAAGCTCTCTAGCCTCATGTCCTGTTTCTAGTGGTGGTGGGTGGAGGAAGTCAAGAAGCACAAAAACATGTCAAGTACCCAGTGATAATCCCGAAAATGTCTTCTACGCTGAAATTTAGGGAGGCAGAGATGGCTGTAGAGCAATACACATACACACCCCATGCACGTTCTCAGTGGAATCCTCAGGACCACCAGTAGCTTCTGAGAGGCATTATTTCCCCCTGCAAAAGGCCCTGCCCTTCCCTTCCCTTCCCTTCCGTTCCCTTCCCTTCCCTCCCCTTCCCTTCCCTTCCCTTCCCTTCCTTTCCCTTCCCTTCCCTTCCCTTCCCTTCCCTTCCCTTCCCTTCCCTTCCCTTCCCTTCCCTTCCCTTCCCTTCCCTTCCCTTCCCTTCCCTTCCCTTCCCTTCCCTTCCCTTCCCTTCCCTTCCCTTCCCTTCCCTTCCCTTCCCTTCCCCTCCCCTCCCTTCCCTTCCCTCCCCTTCCCTTCCCTCCCCTTTTCCTCCATATTATCCATTTTTTTTGTTAATTCTGCATTGTCTTGTCTTGTTTTGGTTTAAATTCTGGCTTCTACCAATTTTTCCTTTACAGGAGTCAAGTTTGATGACCTGTAATTTCCCCAAACTTCCCAAAATCCTTTTGAAAAATTGTACTTCAAGGTATAATCTCTCTTGTACTGAGGTCATTTTGATGACCAATTTCTTCCTGCAACTGTTTGAAAAGGTCTTATTAATAGTTGGGGTTGGGAAGCTATTTATCAAAATCTTTTTGGCTTGTCTTAAATTTTAACTCAACTTTCTAGACTTCAAGGCTTTTTCCATTTGGACAATGCTTCCATTTTTAAATAATTGAAAAATATAACAATTTTTTAATAATTTTATAACAAATTTAAAATACAATTCTAAAGGGGTGTAAGAAAGTTTCTTCCTACCATCTGATAATTCTATAAGTAGACTATTGTCTAAAAATAGCTGTCATTTGCTCGTCATAGATTTTACTTGGGTTTTATTTTTATTTTTTTTCTCTTTGTGTTTGTGTGTGCAATCATGTAAAGATCTTTTCATTTATTTTAGTAGATCATATTCATTTTTATTTATATTTACTGTAACATTATGTCTTTAAATTATCTGTCATCTGTATTTTACTTCTCTAATTTTTATGTTGTCCTCCTGTTTAATATTAAATACCATTGTAATAAATTTTTATTGACATTTTTAAATTTACATTTATTGAGTTTGAGTATGTTCTGCTTACTCTTTTACCATAACTATCTGATGTTAAAATTTTGAGCCAGAGCTTGTTTCAGGACTAAATAAAATATGGCTTCTGTTGTGGATTCTCTGTCTAGCTATTCCAAGTGTGTTGTCTAAATTGTGTTGTGCCTTGATATGACATTTACCCACAGGGTAAACCGAGTCCCCCAGTATTGTTACACTTTCTGCTTTGACATCAGCCCCTCTCAGTTTCCTTACCATCTCACTGGAATTGCCACAGTCCTGTGTGGAAGGACAGTAGAACAGTTCTTCACTAATTACTTTTTCCATTTAGGAATGGAGTTGAAATTCTTTGGGATTCTACTTTATCTGTGGGTATAAGAAGTTTTTTAGTCTCATTTCACTTTAGGATTCTTTAATGTATTGAGTTCTTTTTCTATGCAGGTGCCTATATTCCTGAATATATCTCATAAGGGAGATAAAAGAGGGTCGTCTTGACAGAGGAATAACTCTAAACATTAAAGAAATCTTAAAATGAAATGAGACAAATCAGCTATAAACGAGAACAACAACAACAACAAAAACCCCAACCCCAAAATGTTACAATTGTTTCTGATTATCCTTTAAATCAATTTCCTCATCTTTGACAGGTATGCCAAGATGGCTTTCCTGAGTTGTAACCACCAATTCTGAATGCAGAATCATGTAGGTTTCATTGGTTTTCCCCACATGTATTACCTTATATTTTTCTACTAAAGCACAACTGCCACCCTTCTAGCCACTCATTTTTGTGGGAACCCCTTGTAATTCCTCAACATTTGCACAGCAATTGACTACTCAAAAAAGCTTAGTATCATCTGCGGAGTTGGAGATTTCGGTGTTCACTCCCTTTTCCAGATAACAGATGACTACATTGGAAAAAAACAGCGCAAGCACCAATCGATGGGAGACCACTCTACTGTCTTCCTTCTAGCAAACTGAAGAACATTTGGTCTATGAAGGTCTATGATAGGACATTTGCTTCCTATTCTTTAATCAGCTTTTGATCCATAAAACATCCTCTCTACCACTCCCACTACAGTTTAGTTTCTTTAATAATCTTTGGTGTCAAAAGACTTTTTAAAAATGCAAGCATATCCACGTCTATTGACATTGCCATAGAAGTGCAGTGAGATAGTGAGGTATTATTTTCTTTACAGAAATCAGCCTCTTTCCCATGGAACATGTTTGTCTATAGTCTCAGTGATCTTACACTTTGTTATACACTCTCTCTTACTGGAGATGGAAGCCTGCTTTTTTTTTTTTTTACTGGAGATGGAAGCCTGCTTTTCCTAGGATCACTTCTTGAGACTTTTTTGAGATGGGAGTTCCACTGGCAGTCTGCCAGTCTTCTGCCACAGTGGCTTTTTGTAATTTAGTTTACAGATCTTGGCCAAGAGTCCTCTAAGTTCACATGAGTTACTTCAGAGCTCTTGGGTGAAGGCCATCCAGTTTAATGTCTTACTTCTTACATCTAATTGATCTGTCTGGTCTAATAATGGCTTCAACTTAATGCTTGTTCAAGCTCTTGCATAAAAGTCCAAAAATAGGAGCAAAAGAATCTGTTCTGATGTGAAAGCAGACCCTGATATTTAAAATGCTTGAATTCAAAATTAATAAAAAAATAAGGTTACAGTGTTAACCAGATTGAAGGGAAAGTTTCAGAACATTATAGTAGCAGAAGTGGGAGTGTTGACTCACCTGTAATATAAATTAATTCTTGCCTGGCAATTACGGTCTTTGTGTTTCCTATAATATTTGTAGTGATAGCTTCTTTGTGTATTTTGCCATGCATATAACTGCCCTTGCATCAAGCAACCTGCAATGAATTTTCAGAACTGGTCCATGATTAAAATCTATAACTTACATAACTGTTTTTTATTTGAAAACAGTTCCCTAGGAAGACAGATAGATATTTATATTTGCCTTCTGGAAGATGAAGAATAACACCTGGCATGTATTTCTCTATAGAAAATGTTTAGCTTCACATTACACATCTTCCTTGTTAGAAAATGAAGAGTTAATTAATCTCTCCTTAGTTGCTCTCCATTTATAGTTCAGTCAGGGAGTGCATTCTAGAAGATTCCAATCCAGTACAGTTCATAGACATTGCAGTAATTTTGTACCACTATATCATGCTACCAGAGGGGATATCAAGATTAGAGTTTTAATGCTGAATATTGAACACACCAGACTGAACATGTGGAGTTATTAATTGCTGGAGTGGGAGTGTCTATGCCCAAAATAATCTTGCAATGGAGAAAGTTCATTCAGCAACTTGCAAGGCATAGGACTGGTTTCTTTTATCTTTTTTTTACTTAGACAGTAAATTCTCTGAAAAGAAAATACAGTTTCCTACGTGCTGCAGAGTATTGGGGAGTGCATGTGGAACAAGGAGGGTTATATTTTCACGAGCCAACAAGAGGAGAAAGCTCTTTTTACCCAGGTCTCTTTGCTGAGATAATCACTCAAAACAGAGGGATCTCCTAACTGGTTTTTCCTTCTCCTCCCTGGAACAGTGTCTTAATCATCAATGTTGTTATCAGCACCTTATCCTAGAAAAATCTACTGCCTCATTTGTAGACCTTCTTGTGGGAGCTGAACATTTCCAAAACTTCAAGTAGAAGAGGGAGTTTGAATTGTTTTGTTAGCGTATGTAGGTGCATAAAATCCAGAATGATTAGCTAACGGGGAAGATATGTCTTCTAGCAATTTTGCAAAAACAGTAGTTCTTCACTCCTTCAGTTTTTAAGTACAAGTGCCCAAATGAATACAGCTGAGTTTGGATAGGAAGAAATATCAACAAAATATTTCTGAGTTGTTTGTTCTGGTTTTGGTGCAAGGAAAAATCAAAATTCTGTGTTCAGTTTAGATTAAACATCTTTTTTCCCCCCTATTTTAGTTGATGAACTGCCTGCTTCCTCCAGTTCCTCCCCCCAAAAATAACAAAGATTGCCAACATAGTCACATCAATCTTAATAAAGAATGGATGTTTTGTGGTTTTTCAACGAGGCTAACATTACCTCTGAGGGAAATCTATCCAGCTCATTGTGTTTTATATAAAATATGATAGTATAGTAAAAGGGAAAAAGATGAGATTTTAGATTAGAGGCTGGAAACCTGTCTTGGAAATTCTGTTATGAAAAAGAAGAAAAAAAAATCATTTCTATCCTGCAGGGGAATAAAGAACTAGTAAAAACAGATTTTTTGCTCACAAAAATGATGAAATTTTCCCCATAATGCTGTGGGCCAAATTATTTTGTTCAATGCAATTTAAATATTTCATGTTGATTTCCTTATTAATGATTTTCTCTAAAAGCAATTTCACTTTGGAAAGAAATTTTGAAATAAACGTTCCATTCCAAAAATGTTAAATAGGGCACTTGGGTGTTATTGAAATACCTAGCTTTATTTTCAAGCTGACACGCTTTACAAATGTTGTGGGTTTTATTAAAATTTTATGTTAAGTAGTTCAAAACTGTGTGATTATAAATTTGTGAGTCAAGTCTATTTCAGGGGAAATATAATTCTCCTTAAAAGAAACAGGTGGCGGAGCACGTATAGCTTGCACTGTACTGATCAGGAACTATTTAAGTGACACATGGAAGAGAGTTCAGTGTGCTGATCTATTTCCAATTTGTGGGGAGGTTTGGGGTTTTTTGGGGGAGAGTGGGTTGCTACATTCTGCATTTCAATTATGGCAAGAGTTAATCTTCAGTAAGGACAGGATGGCTGTGTTCTACAGGCTGGATCCAAACTGTGGCATCCACAAATGCTAAAGAGCTTCCAGGTCTGTAATCCTGACATTTGGAGTACTACGACTACAGGATGCACTGTGCCATGAAGCTGCTGATGGGTTAGACCTGACCTCTGGAAATGCTACATGGCTGTTGTTGCTTATTGTTTGCATTCACATAGTGCCAAAAGAACTAGAACTCTACAGTGCCAAGTAGCGCACAGAGATCGCAAAAACCATCCTCACCCTGAAGACATGGAGGACAATAAGTATAGATTCAAATAAATAACCAAGTGCAAGGAAGGAGTCAGACAACATTAGTTATTGTGATAGGTAGTAGACCAAGTGAACAAATCAAGATTTCTAAGTTGCACTGCAGAAGATGACTTTATGAGAAATTGGAAGTTGAATAATGAATCAGTTTTAATAT
The DNA here is from genome assembly GCF_964195595.1 of Calonectris borealis. Taxonomy (NCBI): domain Eukaryota; kingdom Metazoa; phylum Chordata; class Aves; order Procellariiformes; family Procellariidae; genus Calonectris; species Calonectris borealis. Next base: position 149,868,899 of record NC_134312.1, read on the forward strand.
TTTTGCAGAGAAATCTTCTTTAGTCTAAATGAACTACTTGAACAAAAACACATTGATGCCTGCACTGAAATTTAACAAATGAGAGAATGGATGTTTGCATCAGTGATTTACTAACTCTTGTGTCTTAGCAGTAATGAATAAAAATCAAAAAGTAGCCCAAGATAGGCAGTAAGGCAATCTGAGATTGTAAATTTACATTTAATGCAATAGTCAATGATGAGCCCAAGGAAGGATGCAAAGGCGAGGGAGGACTGGCACGAATGTATCTCGGCAGAGTGAATCTTACAGCAACAGTCTGGATTGATATGAGCAGGGCAGTGTCTCAAGGCCAGAAAGAATAATGTGACTGTAATAAAAATTAATGTTAATGAGACCCTACTCAAAAAGGATGAAGTCTTGGCCATGTCGTACAGAAGATGGATGTGGTGACAACCTGTGGCAAAAGGTCAAACTCAAAGATCAAGAACACTGGTATGCACATGGCAGGTGGGAAAGGCACCTGCATCTGCAATGGTGCTGAGACCCCGCTGGCCAGGAAAGTAGCTCGTTCCTTTCTGAAGGAGAGGCTGCAATGGTTGTTTCTGTTGATAGTGAGGAAGAAATCTCGGGTTATATTATTTTGTTCCAAGTCAGCTGAATTCCAGTTTGGTTAGAAAAAATGAGGTGAATCTTTGTCTGATACAAATAATCACCACTCCACTTGTTTTAATGATTGTGGTCATTCATGACAAGGAAGTTCACTGCGGACTCTTCAGCATGAGGTTTCATTTTCCTCATTTCAGGGAAATATGTAGACACTTAAACATATTACAGACATTACCAAAATAGAAATGAATAATAAGAATTAACCAACTTCAGTACTAGAAATATAAAATGTAATTTTATATTAGGAAAAATATTAATCTTAACTACTTTAAAGAAAAAAAATTAATAGTTTAAAATGGCTTAAAATTTTTTAAAGATTATAAATTTTCATCAGCCACTGTTTATAACTGATTTAAATAAGACTGCTTTTCTGCCAGTATAAAATTCTGAAGCAGGTTTGGATTGTAATTAAAAAAAATACAACTTTTAGGAAGCTTTCCACTTTGTATATATTTAGAGATGTAAAATGAGACAGCCTGCTATTTCAGATAGGCATAAAATTAGACACATCACCTAATGAGATGTTATGTGTTATGATTTTTTAATGTATTATTTATGGAAAACTTTACCAGGTTATCTATCACTCAAAATAAATGAAAGATAACCATTTTATTAAGCATATTACTGTTGTGTTTGAGGAATAGGTTTTGCAAGAAAACATACATACTATTTTCACTTTATTCTGCATGGGTAAAACTCTGCTTTGTAACAAAAATGATATACAAAAAATAATTTGATCTTAAGTATAATATTCTTTCATGCTAGGAATTCAGAGCAATTCAGACACATTAAAGATATGAGACAGACAGTGCAAATAAAGGACAAAATTATCCAAAGAATAAGCAGTGGAAATGGAAAGAACCCAAAGTTCTCATCTGATCGTGGCTAGAGACCATCTTCAACTGAAAGATAGTGACACTTTCCAGACAAAACCAGGGGCGTATAAGAAACTGAGAGTTGAAAAGTTGCAGGATCACTTTTCAGCCTAAACTACAACTGAAGCAAAGCATAACTTTTTGCGTATGTATCTTTCGGTGGTTGCCTTCAACTTCCAGAAAGCCTGATCTTCATCTCTGTGAGTTGTCTCTACCAATCTCTCTGGGCCCACACCTGTCTGCTTCTATACCAACACAACCCTTATTGCAAGTACTGCAGTGGAGACTACAGTCCTGTGCTGTTATGTTATAAAATATATGGAGAAAAAAAGAAGTGACTAAAATAAAGAGAATGCGTTTGGGCCACTAGCGGTCTATTGTTGCTTCAGGGTAAAGTTTGTCTGAACATATGACTAGACACATGGGATTGAATTAGTTATCCACAGGAAACCACAACTGAGTGACTTTTTATTCCTTATAGGAAAACATTAAAATAAGACATGTGCAGCCAAATTCTGTAATATGTCCAGTAGACATCTGCAGTTTTTTCTTGCTATTTCTGCTTATTTTATAACAAGGGCTGCCTTGATAAGTCAAAGAAATTTGAAAGAGCACTTATCAGTTATTGCTTAAAGCACACTGAAATGACAAAAACATGATTGTCACAAAATATAATCAGTTATGTAAAATTATTACTCAGTTATTAAGATTTAGGGTATTCATGACAGCTCTAGGAGTCATGTGAAAAGTTAGCCTGCAGGAAGAAGAGAGAAAGGATCCCAAGTGTTAAAAAACTTTATGAGCACAAATTATCTTGCAACAAAAGGTGTATCACTACTGTGCCATGGATCTTTGTACAACATGCATAGCAGCCCAGTGCCATGTGAAATAGAGGAGTGCAAGCCCCGTCCTTGCTGTTTACACTTACAAGGGCAATGTGGTTAGCAGAAACAAATGGCTATATCCTGTAATCAATAATTACCAACTGGGGAAGCTGAATGTAATCACTGAACAAAATGGTTATTTAATCAGAAGTATTACTATGTATTATTCAATATTTAAAGCTCATTGAGTATTTACTTTGCTATTTTGGACTCAGATAGTTGTAAAATAGTTTTTACTCAATAGAAGTCTGAGAATCAGTAATGTTTGAGGGTTCCTGAAACCAAGGTGGGCATTTGAACTTGAAGACTCCTCTAAACTGGTTTCTGCATATCACCTATGTGCCAGCAGCTTCATTTTTTGAATGGTCCTTCACATCAAGAGAAATAGATCTCTGATTCATTATGTTTCAGACTTGCTCTTCATATATCAAAGTTACAGGTTGCTTTAACACGCTTTATCATATTACCTTTTAGTTTTTGTTTATTTGAAATCTATTTCAATTCTAGTAATCACTGTTGTTGGGTTTTTTTGTATGATAATGTGCTGCCTGTGGGCCTCTCTCCTGATACCTGTCATGTCTTAGTTTTGACTCTTAGGCAATGCTTAACTCATTTAACTGTAAAAATTACACTTAAAATGTGTGGCAGTAACAACTGCAGTTTTGCCCTGGATTTATCAGGAACAAACAAATTAGCACACTGAGCATCTAGGGTGGTGAGCAGTGTGTGAAGGCAAATATTGGATGAAGACTGTAGGCTTCAAAGTGATTCTTCAGGAGAGTAGTATTCATTCATTGTTTCATGAGAAACTTAGGACACCGAGGTAGGGATTTGCTTAACCAAATCTCAACATCTACATTTAAGCTAGCTCTTTAGACTCTGTAGTCATGGGAGAATAGTTGGTGGTCTAATGCAATACTTCATTTAATCCCACTGTAAATACTTAAAATAGATTACATGATTTGTGCTCTGAAATGCATTATCTGTAAAGAGAACCTACAGTAACAAGGCTTGATAAAAATGGTCAATGTTAGATTAGATTAACCCTGTTCAAAGATATGAGAGGAGAACCTCCTCCCAAAATGACTGCATTTGTAGTTGTTGAATCAGAAACTAGCAGTTGTGGTACACAGTTTATTTTTTTCAACTTGATGTGGCTCTTTCACTCCTCTAAAATGTTGCTGCACAACTGTCCCCATTTTTTTACCAGAGAGCAGAGCAAACTGAACTTCCTTTGCCCTTCACAAACAAGCTAAGTTTTGAAGGATCTAGAGGTAAATCCATACTTCACTGGCTGGACTCCTCTTCCTTCAGCACAACTGAGAAGTTTGGAATATGAAAACAAACTTACAGATTATTGCAATTTTATCTTCTGACTTAATTTCAGATGGATGGACTACTGCATCTCCACAAAAAAACCTACTATGATCAGTTCTTCACATTTTCCACTCTTTCTATTCAGCTCTCTTACCTTTATCATTTTCATTTGTACAGAATTTGCATGTCCTTTGTGCAGAATGATGTATCCTTTGTTGTTGGAGAAAAATGTAATGTTGATCATACAACCTCTGCTTTTATCCATGAATGAAAAGCAATTCCAAAAATTAGGAGCGAAAAAATGTCCAAATTTTATTTCTTTTTTAAAAAGAGTTTATATTTTTAATTCCACATCCACTTCCATTCACCTTAGTAAAACATGCATAACAGTAAAAACAATAGGGAATGCAAAGGGTTTACTGAGCAGAGTCTTTTGCAAAGGAACATGCATTTTCTATTACAGGACCTGCTGTGTGTAGAAATCATAACGAAATTATGAGTTTTTCATTTGTGCTTCAGAAAGAAAGCGAATACTAGTAATCCTTGAAAGTGTCCTACTCTGGTACCTTTGCAATTTGGTATCTTGTGTGCAATTCCTTACTCATTAACTTGCTTTTTCTGTCTTCCTGCTCACTTGCTTGCAAGATGGAATACAAGCATGGGGCTGCGCACCAGTCCTCAAATCAAATTCCGTGTTTAGAGGATTTCTGCTTTCAGAATCAGTTGAGCAAGGAGATGTTCCTTTCTGGCCCTGATGACTGCAGTCTGTCAGGAGGAGCATAGCACTAGCAGTGGCATTTTGGATCATTGATTTCAACGTCCTTATAAAAAGCAACCTCATAATGCAATCTCACTGAGATGGTTATCAAACTCAGTCTTGAGACTAGTTAAATTTCCCTTTATCCCTCACACCCCGCCTCCAATACTGTTGCAAATTTCCATTGGAAGCTAATTTCTCTAGCAGACAGGAACCTTGTAGTTTCCAGATTAAATTTACTCAAAATTTTATAGCCATATATTCTTATTCTCATGCTTTGCCTTGAATAGTTTGGGTTTTCTTTCTCCTTCCTATTTTTTATGCCCTGTTACATTATGAATAAGAACTGTAGTCCTTCTCCTATTGTTAGATTATTTTATCTTCGCTTGGTTTTCAAGTTTCTTCTTAAAACAGTGAACTTTCCATTGCCTTACCATATTAATAAACCTTCTCGGTTCTAGTTAAAATTTATCTTTCTTGAACATATCTGCAGACAGTGTTCTAAACAAGGTCTTATGCAAGGGTGTTAATACTTGTTGATTGCTGGTTGAACTCCCTCTTCACTTCATACACTCCAGATACACAAACATGTTTCCAGCAGCTGCACGAGATCAGCAGCTTATCATCATTTTGTGACCTAATAATATGTCTGAGCCTAGACCTATTCATCTACAGCATTCCCTTTTCTAAAAAAATCAGTGCATCTCATCAATGAAAGATATCTTCTTATTCTAGCACAACGAATGTTTGGTAAATAAATGTGTTGTATTGATGTTTTGCAGTTACATCCATGTTTCAAATTTTTATTTTCCATTTATCTTTGCTCTAAGTCCGGCAAGTTTTGATGCGGTTAATCAGCTATCAATTTGCCATATTCATTGACTCTACCTCTTAAAATAAGTGTTCTGTTTATTCTTCTGAAGCTATACAATATGCAACAAAAATCTTTGCTACTGGTCACAAGACTAATGCCGATAAGAGTCACAGGCAAATTTAAGTCGGAAGGGACTTCTGGAAGTCTCTGGACCAACCTCCTGCCCAAAGCAAGAGCAATCAGGTTGTTTAGGGTCCGGTCCTGTCAAATTCTGGAAATTTCCAAGATAGGGAATTCAGCAGTTCTTTCAGTGTTGTATGACGGAGACTATCCTGTGCTTCAGATTGAGCACAAGTTCATTGGGGTTTTCCTCCATTTCAGTTATGACTCTGCATGATGTGAAATAAGGCATATCAATGGACAGATGTTTTTGTCGCCATATTCAGGCAAGGGCAGATGCAGCTTTGCTCTAAAGAGAGAAGAGGGAAGCTGATCTCTGCCCAAAGAACGCAATGAGTGGACGTGATGTCCGGAGCCCGGGCCTGACGGGAAGGAGCACTGACTAAAGACCTTTTCATAGCAGAGGCTTCCCAAACATGGGATTCAGAATGTTTCCCCTTCCAGATCTCTCTCCAGTGAAGATAATACTGCAATTTTAGAGACAGAATCATTTCTCCATCCTTGAAGATTCACAGAAGAGTCTAAGAGAAACTTGAATCATGTCAGCATTTGGCAAGAGCATGAGGAACAAGGAAAGACTTTAGATCCTAGTAGTGGCTAATAAATGAATGATTGTTCAGCATATCATTTGCCAGATTTTCCTTTTTCTGTCCCTGGAAACGGAGTACTACTCTATTATTTCTTAGTTAAAAGCTCTTATTGATCAAGACTGTCTTAATCCCAGAAGGCAGGAAGATGTGAATATGTAATGTTGGAGCTCACATTGGAGCTGAGATTGCTGCTTAGGGAATCTGGATATGTAATGTGTGACCTCTATATCCCGTCAAAGCAGCTCAATATATGAGTGTCATTATTTTGTCTACAATAGACTGCTCTCATACTGGTGATCAAGCCAAGAATCACTCACAGAATTTTATACATTAATTTTGAATAACAAATATATTTGAGAAAATTGGTCTGTTCGCAGATAACTCACAGTTACCACTCTGTGATAACTCACAGATACCCCTTTTTCATTTATGGTGAGTTAAAATGTTGGAAGCAATGATTTTGCAACTTTTTTCTCCAAGTTTAAGGTCATTTGGGGAGCATACATTTATAAGACAGAATTCTTGTGTACTGCTGGTTTGGGCTTTTTGATTACTGAAAAGCAGTATGCAGTTTTAAAGAGCAAAAACTATTATATTCTAACTTTCAGGTAAGAAAGTTTTAGATTTTTCCACTCTGGGAGCTATGACTTTCTCTCACTTGTGAGAAACTACAGTAAAAAGAGACAGCAGACAGTCAATGCAGCAGAACATGTACAATGTACTGGCATATGCAGTTTGATGCAATATATTCTTGAAATGTATCCCTGTGCTGGAGTCCACTATATCCCACCAGATTTACGCATATCAAACCCAATGAAGACTGTTGGAAATACCTATAAGGGGAATTCTATCCTAATGAGGTTTCAGTCTCTCTCTAGTGCAATACCACTAGGTATTCCAGGAAGTTGCTTATGAACAGAAAAAAGGAAACTTGAAAGACAAGGGTCATAATTTTTTACTTATTGCTCTGCGCATCATCTTTGAAGAAAGAGAAGGAGGAGAGAGCTTCTATCTTACCCTGGCAATGAATTTAATGTAAAGAAAATTTTATTAGGTCTGGAGACCATCTAAACAGTTAAATGAATAATAGGGATCGAATTCAGGTGAAGATGTATTCTATATGCTTCATTATCATTCTCTACAGAGGAGAGATGCTGATAACAAACTACTTAAACTGCTTCAAGTCATATCCTCTCACTCCTGCCAGCTGTCATTAGAGCTACTTGAAAATTAAGGTAGCATCAGTACAAGTGAGGGTGACAATATCTGATACTCAGGCTGATGTCTGGTCAGCAATGCAGGATTTTTAATTTTATTTTATTCTGTTATTTTTAAAGCATCAAACTTGCCTTATTCACAAGTGGAAAGCCAGTTAAAGATACTGATGGAACCTTGGAACGTTCAGAGATTATTATCTGTGTGCCTTTGTCTTTAGTCCGATCTTGATCTGATATTATACACAAGCAAGACAGAGCTAATTCAGTTTACTTTTTTCTTTCTTTCTTTTTTTCTTTCATTTTCTTTTTGAGGTGTTATAGTTCTTCTGGATCAAGTTATGCACAAATTTTTTTTTTTTTCAGATTTATAGGTGCTTCCTTGAAACTCCTGGTTGGTCAAAGCTACTTCTTTTGTCCCCTTCCTGAGTTTACTGCTGCACTAAATCAGGCAGAAAGCTTATGCTGACATCTGCAAAAAGAATTTCTTAAAGAATTTCGTGGGGTTTTTTTTTACAAGCTGATTCTGCCTTTTTCCTTCAGACCTACAATATGTGCTTTCATTGTTCCCACACCAACTTATGAATATGTTGATGCTGTTTTCTCTTTTTTTAAGCTCCCATCTGAGTTCTGTTCATCACAGATGTTTAGACACACAGCTGTCCATCTACAGTGGTTCTGCATGAAAGACCATGGCTGTTGTGTACAAAAGAAGGGATTCAGGCAAAATGTACTATAAATAGATAGCATTGTCTGCCTCTTCATTCTCCACTGGAGTCCTAAGTTCTGGAATTGGAATATTTGCTACTTTGTCACAATAGTTTTTGCCTTCTGCCTCCGCTGAACTAAAAGATGGAGCACAACCTGAACATTTATTATGGCTGTTATTTGTGAAAAGTTCCCATTCTCTCTGAAGCAAGGAAGCTGGCTATTCTGACATGGTGAACACAGGCGCCATTACACAATATGGCATCTTCACCTGTACAAGCCGGCAACCTTCACATAACATGAACTGTTTAAATATATTTCACGGTCATGCTATTAATGTCTTAAGCATTTGATTCAGGGAACAGATCAGCATGCAGCATGATAAGCCCCTTTGAAAACTGTGGAGCAGCAGCATAATATCTGAGAGCATTGTGGCAAATTGGGAAGTTGAGATGGAGCTGCTAATTATTCCGAGGCATATTTCTGAAAGGACAGGAGGTGTGGGATGTTCTCTGCCAAAAGCCCCTATTTCTTGAATGCTCTCACCATCTCCATATGCACATATGAAACTTTTAAGCTATGCTGTGTGTGTATAAGCTGTAGCTAATGTGGTCTTATCTACTGCTTGAAACCTTGAAAATCAGTAAGATACAATTCGATAATGATGAGGGCAGCAGTGGAATAATTTGGGTAAGACTAGATTATCAAAAAACAAAGAAGAAACTGCAATTAGCATCTGTTACAGACCCCCAGGACTATAAGAGAGTGAGGAAAAATATTCATAGAACAACTCTGGAGTAGTTCAAAACCACACAGTAATGTCCCAGAGGGGACTGTAACTGTCCAAACATCTGTTAAATGATAAAGCTACTGTAAATATAGATCAGAGATTCCTGTGCACAAATGAAAGTGTGTGGATCCTAAAAAAGATTCCTAGCTTTAGTAGTGGAGTACCTTATTATCAAAAATATGGTGCTAACAAGTCAATGTGAAGGAGTAGCTACCCTGAAACAGTGGGAATTATAGTAAGAATATGTGAATACAATTGCAAAATTCTAGTGAAAATGTGCTAGTTCAAGTCAGGAATATATCAATAAGAAAAATTACAACATCCCAAGAAAAGAAATCTTGCCAGTATGAGACTAACCTTTACCTGATGCAGTGCTGTTGCAAGAACAATATAAAAAAGAAAGTAGTAAAAATTTGACCAGGAAGAACATTAATAGAGGTTTAAAAATAAGGGTCATTCAATAACAAACTGAGATGTTGTTAAAGTTTTCATGATAGCTGTACACACCTGTCATGAAATTGCTAAAATGGGGTAGAGAGAAATTTTCTGAATAAGAATTTTCCTTCTTTTTTCATAGTGCTGGTCCCTCTATATTGTCCTCTTCCTCTTTTTTTCTTTGAAAAATAGGCAATTGTTTCTGTCCCATATTGGACAAACATGAGAACTGGAGCACCAGAGGAAAAAGTTGTTTGAGATGCTGACTTGTAATGATATCTACCTGCTGACTCCTGCCTTCATTTGCCAGTCAGACCAAGCAAATGTTTGGCTTTGCAGATATTTGAGGCATTTGGAGAAGACTTCTCATCTGCCTTTTTACCATGTGGTTTCCACAGAAGTTTGAGGTCAAGTGGAAACAATCTTTACCGATGCCCAAGGCTTTTGATTCGCTTTTGAAGACCTGTGGCACTTTTATAAGGATGCATCAAACTTTCAGGGTTTATCTTTTGGTGCTTCCCCTAGATACACCAGGGGTATCTGACTGAGGTGTAGCTGCTTGACCTTCATTTGATTTCTTGCCAAAGGTAAAGCAAAGCAAACTATCAAGTGATCAGAGAAAATGTCACCGGTCACTGAGTTATATTTAGTGTTTTATTGACCATTTTGCACTTCTTCCAGCATTGTGAAAAGGTACATGCTACATTTTATTATGTTAATGAGACATGAGAGGCACACATAAAAAAGCACTTGGTTCACACTGAGTATCTGTGAGAGGTAGCTATTTTTAAATATCTGTAGGTGGTTCACTAGCACAGGTAATTGAGTTCAAACATATTCCTCCTCTGAGTCCTTCCAGAAAGATGGTCTGTAAAGTAAGAGACAAAGAAAATTACTTTTAAGGTACTGCTGTATTTTTTTAATGTGAGCTGTAATGGAAACATTTTGTCGCTCTGCTATTGTATTTCCTTTTAAGGGAATATTTACATATCCAAAAAGAAGCCCTCTCCATATTCAGAGATAAGTACTTTAATACAGCCACTTATGTTGTGTATTTATGCAGGTGTTTTGCAGAAGAGCAAAATACTTGCTTGTAACAGGCTGTGATGACATGGGCATCTTGAGTATATAAATTTTTATGAAGAATAGGCCCCTTAGCAATTACAGAAGTGTTAGTGACTTTCTGCTTTCACTGAGAATATCTCAAAACCCATTTCATTCTGTGCATTTCTAGTTTGCAGGGATTTTTACAGAGTAGAGAAGGCATTTTACTTCACTTCTATAAACTACAGTTTATTCTGGGAAGCCATTTAATGCCCTGCTTTTATTTATTTCTAATAATGCATTTTTTTGTCAGGCTCCAGAGTGGGAAGATATTAATTAAAATGCAGAGCTTCAGAACTCCTTGTTTTCTATTTTTTTTCCTATGTTTGCTTACTTAATTTTATAATTGTCATGATATGTCAGGTAGTTGAGAATTCAGTTCCCTGAAGTCCCAGTAATCTACCTTCTTCATTATGGTAAAAGTGCCCTAGTTAACTCCCTCTGAAAGTCAAATTGTCAGGTTGTTCTCAGTCATGGTTTTAGACCTTGTTGACAAAAACCCCTTCCACCGTGCAGCCTGTCCATGTCCTGGTCATAGTCATCTTTTCCCTTGGGATTCATCTGCACCTCTGGTTGCTGAAGCCATCCC